>NC_041385.1:38360836-38367564 GCF_002162155.2 Triticum dicoccoides | reverse complement strand
GCGAGCGTTTCCTCGGCGAGGGATCTGCGGCCAACGGCTTCGACCACCGCCATCTCCACGAGTGGGTGGTGCGCCTCCTCCACGAGGCGGACTACCCGGCACCGCCCGACATGCGCGTTCTTGGCTTGTGAAGGCTCAGCGCCGGAGGAGTCCCCGTGCCCCCCCTCCCCCGCCCAGCGGCACTGACGGCCGCGCCAAGATCGCGCAAAACCGGTCAGTGCTGCCGGCGGAAGCGTGGCAGCAGCCGTGGTAGGCCCCTGACAGCAATGCCTTGTGGACGGCGTACTTCGAGCGCCGCCACGCCGACCAACTCACGTGGACGAACGGCGCTCTGGCACCACGAGGGCGCCACAACTCCGACGGCCGCCACCAGTGGTGGGGCGTCCTGGGCGCACTCTCCACGCCATCCTCAAGCACATCAACGGCAGCAACTCGTCGGGGATGGAGTACCCGGCATCGTCCTTCTCGCGTCGGAGCGGCAGCTCGTGGCTGCCAAGGCGCATGGTAGGCGCGTCCTCTTCTTCCTCCGGCTCCCACTCCTCCGGCACACAGACACCGCTCGCCGCTGTCAAGGCCGGGCCCCAAGAGACGCAGGAGCGCCGGCAGCCTCATCATAAACGAGGGCCACCGCCGCCAACCTTCCCCTCCTTCCCACGGCCATCTTCGCCTTGTGAGGCCAAAGAAGGAGACGGCGACGCCAGTCCTCGTCAGGCAGGAGCACATCGACATGGCTGCCGACCTCGAGACCGGCCCGATATGGGCTCGGGACAACTACGTGCGAGAGGAGATGGAGCGCCAACGCCGCACCCTTGAGGAATTCGCCGCTCGACACCACGGCCCCGATGAGGATGACATCGTCATCCTCGACGACAGCGACGAGAGGCGCCAGCACCGTCCAACTTTGTCCGCCTCGGCGACCCGGGATAGGGCTGCAGCAAGGACGGCGATAGCGGCGGCGACGATGACAATGGCAGCGGCGACTAGACAACCTTCTACAGGCTCCTCGGCATGCAGTAGGCTCGGGGAGGCGGTGGCGGCGTATTTTTTTAGTTTTTAATTATGCCTTTTAAATTTGTACAAATATGAAAAACCGCCTGAATTTGGTACAAATTCATGTCATTTTCTTTGTAATTTAGCCGGATTTGTCTTTCAAAAAACAGCGCCCGGGGCCAACTTGGGGCAGCGGTTGGGAACCCGATCGCCCCCACGACTAAAATAGTGCCGGCTAGCCCTTAGGAGGAGATATTTCAATCCCTGGGGTCGCCGAACGGCTAGAGATGCTCTCACACGGCCTAACAATTGCTGCACTCGTCCACGGTCAAAAGTACCATTGTCTTTTATTTTCTGATGACTTTACAATTTTGATTGGTCAAATATTTTTGAGTGAAATGCACAGACGTACGGTGCCATTTTGCCACTAGCAATGACCGACAGTGACATGTCTCGCGTCTCTCACCTCTCCCTTTTGAGAAATCTACATCTCACATTCTCACTAGTCATTTTAAACGAATTTTTCCCATAAAAAATATAGAAGATTTTTAAATCTTCAACTATGCTCCAGCTTGTGTTCGAAATTGATTTCGATGTAACTGAGCAAAATTGCTGTGTTGAAGCGTCCGATCCTACGCATGGATCTATATATTCCTGTCCTGCCCCTAGAAAGTATTTACGATGGACAAGTGAGCTTACCACTACTACCAGCAGCTGGCAGCTGCCATGTCAGGAGCAAGCCATCGCTGATGAGCTCCTCGTAGTTGCTTGCATTCGCCTCCCCACACGTCCCCAACACAGGCACTCGTGGACCGCGTTCGACCGGACCGATCGGTCCTGGCCCGCTGGAAAATATGGCCGGTCCGAGCCGTGAATTTCGCCCGAAAATCGACCGGTCCGATCCGGTCTTAGCTCGGTTAACTCGGTTGGACCGAAACAAAACATGGCTGTTTCTCAATCAGGCAGCCTTCCGGCGACGTGAACCAGTGATGGGGTCTGAATCCAGCGTGGTCAACACGAGGCCGTTCATATTCGAGCAACTGACGCGGCGATGAGGCAGTTCCGACGATGGCGGCGAGAAGTCCGTCGACATGGCGCACGACAAGGGCGGCCATCTCAGCGTAATATTAGCGTAAAAGGATGGAGTTTCACTGCCGTTTCCCTTTCCATTCATTCAGCGTAGGAGAAACAGAAAGAACGAGAAAGACGGGATCGATCTGATACGGCCGTTTCCCTTTCCTTTCATTCAGCGTAAAACATTTTTCATTAATGATCTGGCTTCTGCGTCCACTACGCCCACGACTAGGACTCTGCTGCACGTTAGGTCTGATCCACTAATCACAGAGGACTAGCACACACAATTTTGTGCACGTGCTACCTTATTTGCATGCGGGTAAGAAAATGCCAAGATACAGATCTGGCACCGGAAAGATAGCCCGCGTCGTTGGCTTTCTCCCGGAGGACCCCAGCGCGCGTGCGTTGCTGCTAGTGCACCAACACATCGCCGGCCACATGCTGGAGCACCCCGACGCGCGCGTTGCTGCGGCCGACGGTGTGCTGTTCATGGTCGCGATGGCTCGCCTCGCTCCCGTGCCTTCCGGCGCCCATGGTCGCCGCGCAGAAGCTCACGACCACCACATCCACATCCTGACGCCCCCGCTATTGTCACCACATCTGTCTCTTGCCATCGTTGCCGACGCCGTGGTCACCGCGACCTCTCCATGGCCGGTCCTCCCGGTCCTCTCGGTCTGGCTCGGGCTTCGTCACTGCCGGTCTGGTCCCTGAAAACAGCACCGCAAGGCTGGTCGGTCCGGTCCGGCTCGGTCCGCCGGCGGCCGGTCCAACTGGCGGCTCGGTCAAGGCCCGGACCGGCCCGGACCGTGTCCACCCCGCACAGTGGTGGCATTGCGTTGCCGCCCGGTGAAGCATAGTTGCCGTCTATCCCGCCAGTCTCGTTGTACCGCCCTCCCACGCAGACAAACGTGTTGTTCTCGCACACCGTGTCCACCAGCCCCGCTCGGCGGGCCGTCCGCAGCGCTGGCGCCCTGATGTAGTTGTAGGAGATGAGGTTCTGATTGATGGCGCTGATAGAGAAGGGATGCCCAATTTTGGTGGCGGTATTGGCTGTTGGGCCACGGCAACCTCCGGGGTTTGAAAGATCTAGTCTTGAAGCTTGTGGATGTCGGAGACGAGTAAGGAACTGTTGTTGACGAAGATGTTGAGGATTTGAAGCCCGAACCCAGGCTCGTAGTACCCGTCTACCCGAGGTACGGGATGCCATCGGTGCAGTGGACCTGGAAACCAAGCTCTGCGCACCTGCTCTCCTCGGACCACGTGGTGATGCCAAACGGGGATGAGACGGTCAGGTTGCCACATTTCATATATAGGCTCGAAGGCTGCTTGTGCTTGCATGCCTGGTCTAATGGCTGCGATGCAAGCGAAACATAAACATAGAGGCAGCAGCAAGCTGGTTGGAGACATCTGAGATCTGGCGGTGAATTGCGTAGATGACATTAACAATACAAATAAACGGAGGAATCGTGCTATACACACGACAAATTTTGCGCGATTCACAAAAGAAGATTGAATCCAGTCTGAGAAGGGCACTAGCTGCTGAATATGCACGTTCTGCACAGATCGGTCATAAATATCGGGCGTGGAGTAGTTTCCTAAATGGAGGCGAGGCGGGGAAACAAACAACTTTGAAGGATTGTTGATTGTTCAGCACAAGATGGAACTTTGAGGGAATTCGTTACTTGTTAAAAACTTTGCTGTTTTGCGTGGAATCTAACTCATGTCGGTCTTTCTATAGTTTTTTCTTTTCTTTTTTCCACTACATATATAAACCAGTCAATTCCGTTCACTCGTCGACGGGCTCTTTGCTGTATTTTTTTGGGGTGTGAATTTACATCTTCCTCTAGAATCTTTACCGGTCTACAAAACTCAAGTATGTGAACTGTAAGCCAACAAATTTGGAACAGCGACAACGGCAAGCTAGTTGGGACATTGGAACGGTACGATATAGATATGGTTATTGAATTGCGTGGACGATGTACATTGGAATGGTAGGAGATAAGATATGGTCATTAAATTGTGTGG
This sequence comes from Triticum dicoccoides, assembly GCF_002162155.2. Taxonomy (NCBI): domain Eukaryota; kingdom Viridiplantae; phylum Streptophyta; class Magnoliopsida; order Poales; family Poaceae; genus Triticum; species Triticum dicoccoides. Next base: position 38,363,475 of record NC_041385.1, on the reverse strand, counting down.
ACAATGTATGGAAAAACCAACACAGTGGACGAGGGAGGGCAAGTAGAGTCCGATGGAATTGACTGGTTGAGAAATTATTTTTCAGCGGAAAAATAACAATTCAGTGGAACCCAAGGGACAAGTCTTTGACCATTGAGGGCGATGCAAAGTGACTGTCGATTGTGTACTAAGGCCAACTCCACCGCGCGACCCTATCCTGTCCGCCCCCGTCCGTTTGGAATAAAAGGGACAAAGGAGGCGGCCCAGCGCGCGGGCGCAAACGGACTTTTGTCCGTTTTGTGTCCGCTTTCGACCCATCCGCGGCCCAAGTTTGCGCCGCTTTTGGGGTGAAACGGACACCACGCGGACGCGCGGGTCGTCTGCGCGTGTCCTCCCCTGGCCCGCCCGTCGGTGGCACAGAGACGGACCTTTTTCTATCCGCCCCCCTCCCTCCCTCCGGCCGCATCCACTCCACTCTTCCCCACTCTTCCCCTCTCTCCCCCTCGCCGCCGCCGGCTGCCCGCTGCCATTGCAGCCGTGCAACTCGGACGCGCGCTTGCCCAGCCCTTCCTCTCGTCGTCGCCGAGCTACCCAAGCATGGCCACCTTGTTTGCGCACCCGCCGGCCGGATTTGGGGCGGATCCGGTCGGTCTTGAGCTCGCCCGGCTGTGGGAGGCCGGGCCGCGCCATGGACTGGCCGGGCACCTTCCTGGAAGGCCCTGGCAGGGCCGCAAGGCCACATGCAGGCAGTGGCTCGTCCTCTAGCCGCTCGGATCTGCACCGTCGGTGGTCCGCCGGCAGATACGCGAATGGCGGCCGGCCGGGCTCGGTGCTTGCCCAAAAGCTCGTCGGCGCACCGTTGCCCCTCATCAAGTGCGACCACTGCCCAAGGGTGGTCGTGCGCCGCGTGTCTACAACGCCGGAGCACCCCGGATGGGTGTTCATCAAGTGCTTAAACGATGGGGTATGTGCTCTTTTAGCTTCGGTTTGTGCTCTTGGATTAGACTAGTGGTGCTAACTTTAAGTTTTTTTGTGTATACCGGATGCAAGTTTTGGTATTGGGAAGAAGAGTACATCGATATGTTGATAGAGCGAAATGTAGTGCTTGTTCGTGCACTTTTAGCTAGCCTAGAGACTTTAGATGAGACTAGTGCACTTGTTGCTAGATTAGAGTCTAGGCACGATACTACGTGCGAAGAAGCAACAAGGCACGATACTATGTGTGAGGAAGCAACGTCGACTTCTGGCTTGAAGAAGAAAGGAGGGGGCAACGTCGTGCCTCCTCCACAGATCAACAATGAGTGCATTGAGAAGGCGCTAACCCAACTCAAGGAAGCAGTTATGGAAGTTGGGTATCTTCTTAAATGTATTCCTGTGGTTCTTGTTTTCTTTGGCCTTGCTTTACTAGTCAAAATGTGATGATGTATTGTCATGTACCAAAAATGAATGATAAAAAAAGTTTAAAGACTTGCAAAGAAATATACGCGGACAGGATGGGGCAAATGGATGCGGCCGCGCGCTGGGCGCACGGCCACCGCATCCCAGAACAGGCCCGGACACGATCCCAAACCCCTACCCAAAAGGACAGAATCCGGACAAAACGGACGTTCGTTTGGGGTCGCGCGGTGGAGTTGGCCTAAAGGTGCACTGTCTGTGCTTGCAGAGCAGTGCCACGGTTAGTTCCTGTTTTATATTTCTCTCAGCATTTTGCTTTTAAGAATTGGTATTCTAGTTTCTTGCATGCTAAATTGTTGACAGTAAAGCTTTTCGAATCATGAGTGCCAGTAGACATTTACTTAGTCGTGGTTGAGCTATTACCGTGGATAATTAGGTCAACACTTCAAAGCAAAGAGAAGGGGTGAGAAAGAAGATGCTGATTTTTAGAACTAGCTTATAGAAGTTGCCCATTGAAGATGCTCTTATCAAGCCATAAGTATGTTTGATGAGAGAAAACAATCTGACATTTTTCTGTGATTGTATCAGACATTTTTCGCTACCAAATATTTTTATTCAGTATACACAACAAATATCCCCAAACCATACCAACAATTTTAAGAATTATATGAAACATTTTTGACGATCTCAAAATAATTTCTAAATATCATTTCATTAAAGCGAATTTTCTGATAATAATTTTACTAATGCAAATCATGAGCAGCAGTTGGTGGTGGCGTGCAGTAAGTTCAGCTTGCCTCTATCAACGACTCGCAAGTTGTGTTCCTCGTAAGAGATATCGATGATAGCAAAGCCAAAACCCGAGGTTATAGAGCTCCATAGAACTGGAGTGTTGCTAGAGCCAGTGACCTCAAGGTCTGAGGAACACATGGTCTTCCTGTCTGCGTGTCAGCGAATCAGACCGTGCAGCCAAAAAAGGATTTGTAGATGCACTCCCTCCCTCCCCCGCCGTCACCCGCGAGGCGCCGGGGAGGGCTCCAGATCCCCGCCGCCGCACCCCCCTCCTCCTCCCTCCCCCTCCCTCGCCGCCGCCAAGGGGCGCGGCCGGGCGAAGCCCGGGCGTCGCCGGCGGCGGCGGGGCTCCTTCGGCCCTCGCTTGTGAGGCATGGCGCGGGCCAGATCTCGCAGCTGGGCGCAGCGCTCGGTGCTGGGCGTGGCGGCGTGGCGGCGCCCCGGAGCAGGCCGGCGATGGTGCCGTTCGACGT
>NC_041385.1:38357208-38360577 GCF_002162155.2 Triticum dicoccoides | reverse complement strand
GGCGCGGCAGCGGAGGTGGTGGGTTGCTCCCACCTAGTCGGGCCCTCGCGGCTGGGTGGTGGCGCTCGGCTCGGGTGGATCCCCTGGTGGCGTCTTCAGGCGGCGACGGCGACGGCTCCGCAACCCTCCCTCTCTGGCTTCTGGCGACGGCTGATGCCTCCTGATGCTCCGGGCCTTCGAAGCGGGGGCGAAACTCGGTTTCGGGGGGAAGTTGGAGCCGACACGGGTGTCGGTCGTGGCCATGTGCCACTTCTCCGTCTTCCCCTTCCCCCGATCGATGTGGTCGCGGCCCTTCTCGAGGCAGCTTGGCCGGCGGCGGTTCTGGAGGTGGTCGGGGTTGTGGATCTTGACAAAGGCGTGGCCTTTGGGGGCCTCGGGGAGGTCTCATGGCGGGGCGGCGACCCTGGCGGTGGGAGTCGCGTTGGTCGTGGGCGGATCGCACGACTCGAATGCGGGCAGGCAACCATGGCCGCTCGGGCGGCATGGTTGTGGGCGTTGGTGGACCGGGGTGGCGGCGGAGGAGCTGAAGCACCGAGGTTCATCACCTACCCAGTCCCGTTCTGGTCGACGGTGACGGCGTCCGTGGACGTCGTGTTCCTCCTTGCAGGCTCCGTCGTGGTGCTTCTTCTCCCTCCATCTTACTCCGGGTGAAAACTTGATCTTCGGATCAGACGGTGGCGGCGTTCTTCGTCATGCCCTTCCTGGAGGCACCGTCTTGGAGTCCTCGGTCCGGCGTGTCCGTCGCGCATCCTCCCGGACGATCGCTCCTTGGTGGTGGTCTCGGTCGACTCTTAGCGGATCTTTTTTTTTCTTATCTTTTAGATGCTTTGTGTCGTTGAGGTTGCGTGTCGGTGCCCGGCACTCATGTATCTTGCCTTGGGTCAGTGTGGCGTGTGTTTGTATCGGATGCTCGTTGTTGTGGTTGTGGTTGTGCTTTATAATATAAAGCGGGGGAAACCCTTTTTCGTCTGCGTGTCAGCGAGCCAGACTGGGTCGAAGATGGTCAGGTTGCCGCATGTCTTGTGCGAGCCCATGCCGCCTTTTCCCTTCTCAGCCGCCACGAGCATCAGCGGCAGCCACCAAACCCCGACGGTGAGACCGTTGGAGACGAAGTCCAACGGAATCGACTGGTTCAGCAACGATTTTTCAGAGGAAAATAAACCAGTTCAGCAGAACCCAAAGGGGGGCAGGCTTGACCAAGGAGGTGATGTAGCTGCGGACCGTGGACTAAGGATTTGAGTGTGTGTGCTGTGCTCGCAGATAGCAGCCCTATGGTAGGTTCATGTTGTTGTGTGAATAAGCCGCGGCGGTGCACTGGGCTCGAACGGTGCGTGTATGGGCGCGGGCCGATCGCGTCGGGTGCACCGGGTTCGCGGGGTAGGCGTGCGTGTAGGTGTGCATGTGATGCGTGGGAGTGTCCACGCAGGTGAACACCGCATGGGCGCGTGCGTGGCATAGCCGTTGGCGATCCGGGAGACGCGGTGAGCACGCGGGAGCGCGTCGTGCGTGCGCGCTGAGCGGGCCGGACCGGGTGGGTTAGTGGGCAGGTGCGTGCGGGTAGTGGCCCGGCGTTGTCCAGGTATAAGAGTCGCCGCGGCGATCGTTGTAATGGCTGTGTGTGTGCTGAGTTTGAGCTTAGGGAAAGGTGTTCGTGCACCGGAAAAACCACCTCAGATGTCCATGTTCTTCTTCCTCTGATCTTCTTCTTCCTCGGTGTGAGTCACGGCGACAGAGAGAGCTAGGAGGAGTGAGGCGAGGGACTGGAGGTTCCAACACATGTCCTAAATTTCTCTTTCAGCGTTTTAGTTATAAGAATCGGTCATTCAAGTTTCTTGACATGATAACGTGTTAGTACTACTAATGCAAATCATGTGCACCTGTTGGTTGAAATATTACCAGTAACAAGGGAGTGACATGATTGGTTGCTTGGTTCGCTAAAAATCCAAACAAATGCACCACACGTCCTAGCTTGTTGGCTTTTGATCGTTGCTAGATCAAATCGCCCAGAAGCAGCACGTATGTGAAAGCTGACCAAACAAGCAACCAAGCGAGCTAGAAGGTTGATTGATCAGCAGTGCATACCCACGTAACCGATACTTGACGTACGTGCGTGAGCTTGTAGAGTCCAGCTAGACTGGATCGATTCGAGCGATCGTTCTTGGCGAAACTCTTACGGCAACTAGCAACACGGAAAGCTGAATTGATTTGATGGCCACAGGCTCGTGTCGAGCCTGTTGAATACTTTGTATTGCTCTTTTTCGTTGTGGTACAAGGGGCAGGGTACAGGCACATATATCTGCGTAGGACAGCCTAGCAGCTAACCGAAACGTACTAGTAATACTAATCCTACTCGGTGTCATATATGCTGTACTACTCAATTACTAGGATGTCCACTACCGGAAACTGGCCCTACCCCGACGGCCAAATCAATGCCGAAGGCTGCCATCGGCCTACTTTGCGCTATGCCGACAGCCACGTCTTGGCCGTCGGCGTACCTTGGCCGTCGGGCTACCACGAGCTAAGCCGACGGCACCCGTCGGCATACATATGTCGTCGGCCCAGCTGCGAACATGGCGACAGCAGCCGTCGGCATAACCAGGCCGTCGGCATACCCGTGGGCCCGGCGACCCCGCCCGTGACCAGCGACTAACGTCGTCAAATCTATGTCGACGGCCTAGACGGCCGGCCGTCGGCATATATCGTCATGCCACGTCACAGATCCGCGGCGCACCGTTCATGAGCTAAGCCGACGGCTGCCGTCGGCATACATGCCACGTCAGCGATCCGCGGCACGCCGCCCGCCGCCTAAAACCTGGCCGTCTCTATGCCGACGGCATAGCCGTCGGCATAGGTATACTTTTTTTTTCATATGTATTTTTTAAGCTTTTTTATGTATTATTATATAAACTAACATGTAGCATGTTAAATATAAACATACATATGAATATATATGTAGTTTGTATTTTTTTCATATATTATGAATATATATATATATATATGGTTTGTATTTTTTTGAGCACGTTAATAATGTGCGGTCATGTTCTTTTGAATATAGATCATTATATTTTATTAAAATCAAAAACAGCTATGCCGACAAAAGTTTTGTGGCGGTTGCAAACGCCCGACACCCGTCTCCAGAGTGTGACCCCCCTCACGTCCGCGGTGTGCCCCCTCATGGACGGCGCCGGCACCTGGAGGGGGGAAACGGACGCGTCGGGTCTACACGGTGGATGTAGCTGTGGGTTTGGCCCGGATGTTGCTCCCGGGTGTCCCTACGGGTGACCTGACACAACCGGGTGTAGAGGTCCACTGGTCAAAGCCCGTCCGTGGGAAGTCAAAAGGCTAGATCTCGTGGTCAACCGCTTCACG
>NC_041385.1:38354464-38356465 GCF_002162155.2 Triticum dicoccoides | reverse complement strand
ACGCGTCTCCGGGGTTTGGCCCCCCTCACGGACGGCGCCACCGCCGGCACCTGGAGGGGGGAAACGGACGCGTCGGGTCTACACGGAGGGGATCTTGCAGTTGTTCTGGCCTGGATGTTGCTCCAAAGTGTTCCTATGGGCTGACCTAACACAACCGGGTGGAGAGGTCCACTGGTCAAATCCCGTCCGTGCGAAGTCAAAGGGCTAGATCCCGTAGTCAAACGCTACAGGGTTAGGCGGGTCGGGGGCCCTGGGGGGGTAGCAATGCCACCGGAGCGTCGCACCGGGCCCTCATACATGCGGGGTGGTGTGGTGGCATGTCCAAAGAGGCGGGACGCGTCTCCGGGGCGTGGCCCTCCCTAACGGACGGCGATGACACGGTAGTAGCCATTCTGCGGTAACGATGCAGCGTGAATATTATTAAATACTCGGAGCGCGATAAAATCATGAGTTTTTTTTTTGCACGACGTGTGCACATGTGCTATAGGAACGATAATATTTTTTTCATAATTTTTGGTGATGGAGAAGTATCCGAAAAATCCCCTCTACGCGGATTGCCCTTCGCGCGTCTACGGCTGTGGCCGGCGGCCTCCGGGGGCTAGCATGCCGCCAAATCTTGCGTAGGCAGCCTCTCATGTGTTTGGAAGTGTTGTGGTGGTTGCAAACGCCCGGCACGCGTGTCCGGGTGTGCCCCCCCTCACGGACGGCGCCGCCGCCGGCACCTGGAGGGGGGAAACGGACGCATCGGGTCTACACGGAGGGGATGTAGCTGTCGGTTTGGCCCGCATGTTGCTCCCAGGTGTCCCTCCGAGCTGACCTAACACAACTGGGTGGAGAGGTCCACTGTTCAAAGCCTGTGCGTGGAAAGTCAAAGGGCAAGATCTCGTGGTCAACCGCTCTAGGGTTAGGCAGGACAGGGCCCCTGGGGGTAGCAATGCCACCGGAGTATCGCACCGGGCCCTCATACATGCGGGGTGGTGTGGTGGCATGTCCGAAGAGGCGGCACGCGTCTCCGGGGTTTGGCCCCCCTCACGGACGGCGCCACCGCCGGCACCTGGAGGGGGGAAACGGACGCGTCGGGTCTACACGGAGGGGATCTTGCTGTGGGTCTGGCCCGGATGTTGCTCCAAAGTGTTCCTATGGGCTGACCTAACACAACCGGGTGGAGAGGTCCACCAGTCAAATCCCGTCCGTGCAAAGTCAAAGGGCTAGATCCCGTGGTCAAACGCTACAGGGTTAGGCGGGTCGGGGGCCCTGGGGATAGCAATGCCACCGGAGCGTCGCACTGGGCCCTCATACATGCGGGGTGGTGTGGTGGCATGTCCGAAGAGGCGGCACGCATCTCCGGGGCGTGGCCCCCCTAACGGACGGCGATGACACGGTAGTAGCCATTCTGCGGTAATGATGCGGCGTGAATATTATTAAATAATCGGAGCGCGATAAAATCATGAGTTTTCTTTGGACGACGTCTGCACATGTGCTATAGGAACGATAATATTTTTTTCATAATTTTTGGTGATGGAGAAGTATCCGAAAAATCTCCTCTACGCGGATTGCCCTTCGCGCGTCTACGGCTGTGGCCGGCGGCCTCCGGGGGCTAGCATGCCGCCAAATCATGCGTAGGCAGCCTCTCATGTGTTTGGAAGTGTTGTGGTGGTTGCAAACGCCCGGCACGCGTGTCCGGGTGTGCCCCCCCTCACGGACGGTGCCGCCGCCGGCACCTGGAGGGGGGAAACGGACGCATCAGGTCTACACGGAGGGGATGTAGCTGTCGGTTTGGCCCGGATGTTGCTCCCAGGTGTCCCTCTGAGCTGACCTAACACAACCGGGTGGAGAGGTCCACTGTTCAAAGCCTGTTCGTGGAAAGTCAAAGGGCAAGATCTCGTGGTCAACCGCTCTAGGGTTAGGGAGGACAGGGGCCCTGGGGGGGGGGGTAGCAATGCCACCGGAGCGTCGCACCGGGCCCTCATACATGTGGGGTGGTGTGGTGGCATGTCCGAA
>NC_041385.1:38353058-38353958 GCF_002162155.2 Triticum dicoccoides | reverse complement strand
CACCTGGAGGGGGGAAACGGACGCGTCGGGTCTACACGGAGGGGATCTTGCTGTGGGTCTGGCCCGGATGTTGCTCCAAAGTGTTCCTATGGGCTGACCTAACACAACCGGGTGGAGAGGTCCACTGGTCAAATCCCGTCCGTGCAAAGTCGAAGGCTAGATCCCGTGGTCAAACGCTACAGGGTTAGGCGGGTCGGGGGCCCTGGGGGGTAGCAATGCCACCGGAGCGTCGCACCGGGCCCTCATACATACAGGGTGGTGTGGTGGCATGTCCGAAGAGGCGGCACGCGTCTCCGGGGTGTGGCCCCCCTTAACGGACGACGATGACACGGTAGTAGACGGATCAAGCACTCGCATAGTTACCGGATCAAGCACTCAGTAACGGTACCCCTCAGTCAGTTGCTCTCCTATCTATCACCTTTCACGAGACCATAGAAAAAAATATACGTGATATTTTAGAAAATTGTTGTACAATATAAAAAAAGATCATGTCATTAAAAATAATGTTTCAAATCATTAAAGAAAATGTATGGTACATTTTAAATAATGTTCTGCATGTAAAAATATGTATAAGAAAACATTAAAATATTTATAAAAAATAAGAAAACATTATAAAATTTATACAAAATAAGAAAAGTAAAAATAAAGATATGCCGACGGCAAAGCCGTCGGCATAGCTGCGGCCATAGGGAAGCTTGTACGTGGATTGGTGACGTGGTTAATAAAAAAGAAAAAAAGAGTATGCCTACGGCTAAGCCGTCGGCATAGGTGCCACGTGGTGCCCTGAGCTAGCCGTCGGCATAGTTGACCTTATCCACTCGCGTTACCCCCCATCCACTCACTGTCTCCCCACACCCCGAGCTGCCGCCGCCGCACCCCCCGACCCGGACCTGCGCTGCC
>NC_041385.1:38333556-38352619 GCF_002162155.2 Triticum dicoccoides | reverse complement strand
CCATCCCCTCCACCGCCTCGCCCCCTGCCACGCCCTTCTCGGTGAGCTATGCTTTTTTTTTCATTTTTTTCCATTTTTTCTACTGTTGGATGGATGAATGAATGCATGGATGGATGTTGGATGTTAGATTGTTAGGTTAGATGTTAGATGTTAGGTTGTTAGGTTGATATATAGTTGAATGTTGGATGTTAGGATGTTAGATTGTTAGTTTGCATTATTTTTATCATGATGATCTTGTCATTTGAGATGTGCTCTAAAATTGGTATAAGATGAGTGATTATTTTTATCATGATGATCTTGTCAAAAAAATTGAACCGGACAAAATTTGACACTTGACAAAATAAGATTTTTTTCATAGTTTTAAGTGTCAGTGCTTAATGTTAAGTAGCTATGTGAGATGTGCTGCAAAATTATGATATGATCAGTGGTTATTTAATCATGATGATGTTGCAAAAAAATGAAGGACAAAATTTGACACTTGATGAAACATGATTTTTTTCATAGTTAAAAGTATCAATTCTTAATGTGAGGTGATGACCTAAATTTTTTTCACTCGGTGTAATTAACAGGATTTGTGGTGTTCCATCTTCGTGGAGTGATTGTCGACGTTGGAGGTGTTGGTCCACGATCGTCCGTCTCCTTTGATCGACTACATCGGAGGGTGAGCAACAATTCCATGACCTCATCCACTCTTTTTCCATGTCACTAGATTAAATTTTCACATCAAGTCGCGTAACCTAGGTCTCCCGTCCGAAAGGGTCGCATCGATAAATATGCATTCAATTGCATATTTATCACCGCAGCTCTTTCGGATTGTCCAGCGCTTTCCACGGACAGCCCGAGGATGTGTAGATTGGGTACGTTGTTCATGCTCTACCCCGTTCCGAGACAAGATTTCGGCGGCGCCTCCCTGTTGTTCTCCGAATGCACATTCTCTCGGCATTTTGCCGAGATGTGTATTTGGAGAACAGCGGGGAGGTGCTGCCAAAATTTTGTCTCGGAATGGGGTAGAGCATGGACAACGTACTCAATCTACACATTCTCGGGTGGGATTAGGACCCATCTTTACCTATTAGAGATGTAGGTGGATTAAATGTCGTTTCTCGTCAACCTTGTAAAAAATAAAATATTGATGTGAGTAATTTAAATGAATCCTTAATTTTGTTGTGTGGCTTCCAATAAAGCAGAGATGGCAGATAATCAGTGGATGTATAGTGGGTTTTTCCGTCGGAATCAAGTAACAACAGAGTGGGTCGAGAAAACTGATGTGTTTTTGAAAGAGATATTACGTAGTCCAATGAGGATGGTGCCAGAATGCCTGTGTGCCAGATGTAAGAGGCGTATCCGCAGAGATAAGAGTGAGATGACTAAGCACCTTCGCACGCATGGATTTATGCCCAACTTTAATATGCCGATAAACTTTGCCCAGCGGGACCGTGGTAGAGAGGATGTGATACGACAACGCGTCGCTGGTTATGAGGACGATGGGGTTAGAGACATGCTAGATGATGTCTTTGCTGCACAGCCGACACCTCTGTCACATTCAGCGAATGAACCGGAGGAGCCGGAGGAAACCGCAAAGGCCTTCCTGGAAATCTTGGCCTCGTCCAAGAAACCTCTCTATGAGGGTGCCAAGCTGTCTGTGCTGGATGCCATCTCGCAACTGATGGCAGTCAAGGCTGAGTACGGCTGTAGCCGAGGTTGCTTCGAAGCATTTCTAGGAGTATGGGCTAACAGCCTGCCTGAGGGCCATGAACTGCCGAAAACCATGTACGGTACGAAGAAAATCATGAAGGCGCTCTCGATGGACTATGAGAAAATACATGTTTGTCCAAAGAATTGCCTTTTGTTTAGGCATGAGTATGCGGATGACAAGTACTGTAGGAAGTGCGGTTCCTCTCGGTATATTGAGGTGGTCGATAAGCATGGTCAGAAGCAGCAGCTAAAATCCCTGTGAAGGTTCTTCGGTATCTTGATTTTATAAAAAGACTGCAGCGCCTTTTCATCACCGAGGAGTCTGCCAAAATGATGAAGTGGCACAAGGAAGGGAAAAGGTACAATCCAAAAAAATTGTACATCCATCAGGAGGTGAAGTATGGAACTCATTCGATATAGAGTACCCGGAGGAAGCAGCCGAGGCTGGGAATGTCAGAATTGCTATAACAGGTGATGGGTTCAGTCCATATGGTATGTCGTCTAATCCATACAGCTGTTGGCCCGTATTTGTTATTCCGCTGAATCTCCCTCCCGACGCCATAATGCAACACAAGACCATGTTCCTGTCGCTTATAATTCCGGTGCCTGAACATCCGAGGAAGAATTTGAGTGTGTTTATGCAGCCGTTGGTGGATGATTTGCACCATTCTTGGTACTTCCCGAGGTTGACATACGACCGACATCTGCAGAAAAATTTCTTGATGAAAGTTTGGCTACAATATTGCATGCATGACTTTCTCGGTTATGCCTTGTTCTGCGGATGGTGTACAAGTGGAAAGATGCCTTGCCCAGTGTGCGTGCAGGCCTTGATTTTCATTTGGCTGAAGAAGGGTGGCAAGTATGTTGCATTTGACCTGCATCGACAGTTCCTCCCTCCAGACCATCCTGATAGGGAAGACAAGAAGAACTTCACAAAAGGCAAAGTTGTCCATGAAGTAAACGAGATTCCAACGTTTTCTGGTGCGGATGTGCTTGCTCAGCTGAAAGCTCTTAAGCCTGCCGGTGAAGGGAAAGGCAAAGGCAAAGGCAAAGGCAAAGCCACAGGAGAAGACGAGGGCGAGGGCAAAGGAAAAGGAAAAGGTAAAGGGAAATTTTTTGAAGGATATGGTGAGACGCACAACTGGACTCACATTACCCCCTTCACGCAGCTTCCCTATTTTAAGGACCTCAAACTTCCATACAATATAGACGTGATGCACACCGAAAAGAATGTCGCAGAGTCCCTTTTTCGCACGATCCTCAACATTCCTGATAAGACAAAGGATAATGTTAATGCTAGAGTTGATCAACAGAATATTTGTGATAGACCACGTCTACACATGCAGCCTCCCACAGGCAGTCGAAAATCTTGGTTCAAGCCAGATGCTGACTTCGTACTTAAAAAGGATCATAAGATGGAGGCATTCAAGTGGCTGAAACACGTCGTGAAGTTCACTGATGGTTATGCGTCGAATATAAGTAAGGGGGTCAATCTTCCAACGGGCAGAGTGACCGGGCTCAAGAGTCATGACTATCATGTATGGATTGAGCGGATTATGCCGGTGATGGTTCGGGGCTATGTTCCCGAGCGTGTCTGGCATGTGCTTGCGGAGTTAAGCCATTTCTTCCGCACGCTTTGTGCTAAAGAAGTATGTCCTGAGAAGATAAAAGAAATGCATAAGAAGGCGCCGGAGTTGATATGCAAGCTAGAGAAGATCTTCCCGCCAGGCTTCTTTACTCCGATGACACATCTCATTTTGCACCTCCCGAACGAGGTATTGTTGGGGGGCCCTGTGCAGAATCGTTGGCAGTACGGCCCTGAGAGACAGAACAAGCATCTGAGACAGAAATGTGGAAACAAAGCTAAGATTGAAGCTTCCATAGCTGAGGCAGTTATCCTAGAGGAGGTGGCAGACCTCAGGACAGCCTACTATCAGGACCATGTTCCCACGTTGCACAATAAGGTGTCTCGATACAATACAGAAGAACCCAAGTATAAACCCAAGTTGCCTCTATTCATCGGGCAAGGTGGTAGGGCTGGATGCTCGAAACCTTATCTCATGCCACGAGATGAGTGGGAGGATGTCATGTTCTATATCTTGCACAACATCAAGGAAGTTGAGGATGAGTGGATGAGGTAATACCTTAGCACCATTCTTTGAGTCAATTCGTTATGTTCACTTTGCCTAGTTCTTATACCGCTTTTCTTATTGTAGTCGATTCGTTGAAGAAGAATGGACGGGAATGCTGCCTCCTACTGAAGCGGAGGCACTTGCTCTTCTCCGAAAGGGTGCTGATGGAAGGAAAAATTTCGTTGCGTGGTTCATGGAGAAAGTAATTTTTCTCACTTTCAATTAAACTCATGCACCCTATAATTTCAATTAAACTCATGCACCCTATAATTTCAATTAAACTCATGCACCCTATAATTTCAATTAAACTTGTAGGGAAATGATCCGACCGGATCAATGGATGAAGAATTGAGATGGGTTTCTATGGGTTTTGATCCTGTCGTCATGACATGCGAAAAGTATGATGTGAATGGGTATCGCTTCCATACAGAGGAGCACCAGAACAGTCGGCCTGATCCCAAAACCATAAATACCGGAGTCTTCACTGAAGGAGATAATAAAGTAGATTACTACGGAAGGGTAGGAAAAATATACGAGCTTACATTCAAACGTGGCCGCGAACACCTAAGTCTCACTGTGTTCAAATGCCGATGGTTCGACCCCAAAAAGGGTCTGAGACATACGCCTTCTGTTGGTTTAGTTGAAGTTAAACCATCAACCGTCTATGCCGGAGCTGATCTCTTTATCGCCGCTACCCAGGCCACACAAGTATATTATCTGCCTTACCCATGCCAGAAAGAGTACCTAAAGGGTTGGGAAGTTGTGTTCAAGGTGTCGCCGCATGGTAAGCTACCGGACCCGAACGATGATGATTACTACAACATAAACCCCATGACATACGAGGGAGTGTTCTATCAAGAGGAACATGATGACGTGGTCCGAAGCAACGAGGATGATGACTTGGGTTATGTTGACCTGGACCCAAACGACGACGACGCACGGATTGATGGTGAGGCAGTTGTGAATCAAAGAGACATAATTATGCTTGAAAAGTTAAATGAAGACGCTGACGATGAGGAAGAGCCTCCACCTCCGTCAGACAACGAAGAAGATATGCGTGACAGTGATGATGAGACCGGTCCACAAATAGATTACAATAGTGATGATTCATATGGGTTCTAGAAAATGTAAGTTCTTTTAATGATCATTACAATAGTATGCTTAATGTGCTCTTCTGGTATTAATGTTTTTCCTGTATGCTTGTTTAATTGATATCCTTACTAATTGTTTATTCTATTCTCAATGCAGGTTTAATAATCATGGGCAAGTCCAGCGGCGCTAGTTTCCTCAGTCAATTTAAAGGACTTACTCGGAGTGGACGAGCCCACAAGGTTCTCTCCCGACTACGCGAGGATGACACCTCACAGGGAGGTGGAGGGGTCGGGGGAGGAGACCCTAGAGGGGGAGGCGGTGGGGGGAGAGCCCCTAGAGGAGGAGGAGGTGGGGGAGAGGCAACCGGGGCAAAAAACTCCGGGCCGTGTCTGAAATAGGAGGGTCTTCTTTGATGCCCTCCTATACAGAGGCACCTTCTGAGTCTGAGGAGGAGGAGTATGTTCCTGATGGCGAGGAGGAGGAGGCCGAGGAGGAGGGTGAGGAGGAGGAGGCCGAGGAGGAGGGTGAGGAGGAGGCCGAGGAGGGTGGAGGGGAGGTTGATCCCCCGTTGTGGGGTGACTTGCCACCGTGTTCTTCGCAGGGGTGGCTGCGTGGTAATGCCGGACTACCTACACCACCTTCTATCGAGGAGCACAAGTGGCTCATTGAACCTGTGGGGACAGAGTAAGTGCCTCTCAATCATATTTTCAACACATGACAACATTTTCTTATTGTACACATGGCAATCATTTGATTCTTTTGCAGAAACTGGATCCTTCACGGAAAGGGCCATAAACCGAACGGCCTTATCACTGTCCTGTTGAAGGAGTTTTGGCCTGGCCTATTCTGCCCGCGGCCAGACAGGGACCCGCGGCAGCGGGTTTTGGCCACGAGCTGGGCCCACTACGAGGCTTGCAGCAACGCTGAGTACGGGACGACCGCTAAGGCCGTGATCACCAAATTTTTGTTAAGTTCTCTTCTGAATCACTTGTCTTCAGTTTCGTTCATAGTTTATCATTGAATCACTCAACTCATGCCTTGTTTGCTTCTGGTTTTTGCATGATTGCAGCAACTCTATAGAGTTCTTGACGAGCACAAGGCCAGAGCCGACATGGTCTTGCTTGCGGCTGCGAAGAAGAAAGCTCGTCAGTTGCAGTACGAGGTGCGCTGGGTTGCCATCTTGCAGTACTACCACTACTACCTGCAACAAAAGATGCCCAAAACTCAAGCGCAGAAGCTACGACTTACCTTGAGCAAGGAGCAGTTCATGATGGTAACTATTACTAACTTTTCATTGTTTCAAGCAGTCAACTATATGTTTCGTGCTCACATGTCATGCTTCCAAAATTTGCATAGGTTGTTCCTCGTTGGTGCTATGGAAGGCATGACGGATGGGCGAGTTTGGTGGATAGGTGGCTCGGCGCCGATGCAGAGTTTGCTGCCAAGAGCATCAAGGCCCGGGCTAACTGTGGAGACGACGGGACACACGGCCAAGGAAACAGGAACCACTGGGGCTTCAAGGCCATGAAGGTATATCTATGTGCATGATGCATTTTTGTTCTTCTTTACGTCATGTTCTTATGTATGGCTGACTTCTATTTGACGTTGTAGGAGGACAAGTTGAAGAGGCCGCTCTCAGACATGGAGTCGTGGAAGCTGGCCCACGAGCGGAGTCATCGCAAGGAGGGCGAGAGCCAGTACTACGGCAAGACCGAGGAGCACCTGGGGTCTTACATTCATCACTATCAGGAGTTGCATCTGGATGTTCCTGTTGCTGAGGTCGCCCAGTCTCAGATCGATGACACGGTGGTGGTGGCCATCAAGGGGAAGAAGAATGGCCGGTATCCGTGTTTCGATGTCTTGATCACTCCTTCGATCTCGTACACACGGCTTCGGGCTAGCAACCCGAGCCAATTAGAGAGTACGGGGCGTTCACAGACTCCCTTAGCCCGCCAGCATGCTGTAAGTACTTCCTCTTTATCTTTTTCTATCTTGCATTCTCAGTTTATTTTCAGCATTGCTCACTTAGAAACAACCTAAATTATGTAGGCATATAAGGAGTTTGTCGAGCATAGGAATCTCGAGGTGCGGGAGTACTTGAAACGAGTGAAGGCAAACGATGATTACAACCGTCAAATGATGACGGTTAGTTTTGCCCTCTTAAAACCAACCTAAATTTTTGCACTTTCATTCCTTCTGATCTTCTAGTTTGCTTGCTTAACTAACATTCAGGCTATGTTGGCGTCTTGGACTAACCGCACGGATCCACCACAAATGGGACCCCCACCACCACTTGCGGGAGAACCCCCACACGTGCCCACGTTCGATGAATGGGTGGCACTAGGCAGTGATGGTCCGGTTAGTACATTTGCCTAACTACTAGCAAACTAGTTCTCGTTCATGAAACACTATCATATCATATTTACCGTTAGAATCTTTTCTGAAACATGTAGGGACCGGTGGCTCGACTCCTGCTCCATCGACCCCAGTCACTCCGATCTGGCAGAGTGGTGGTGGTCGCGATGGCGGTTTTGGCGGAGGTAGTGGTGGTGGTTTTGGCGGAGGTGGTGGTGGTGGTTTTGGCGGAGGTGGTGGTTTTGGCGGGGGTGCTCTTGCTTGATGATTCCGTGCATGTGGCCATCGTGCCATGCCTTTCATATTCCTACTTTTATCATGTTTCATGTCTTGCACTACTTTTATGTTCATGAACTTCCATCGGTGATGATCTTTAGATGATGTGATGAACTTGAGTATGTTTAGATGATGATGGTGAACTTGAGTATGTTTAGATGAACTTGAGTATGTTCACATGATGAATTGTCATATTTCTGCATAATTTCATATTGTTCTGTTTTGAAATGCTGTCAAATGAATTGGAAAAGAAAAAACAGGGAAAATAAAAAAAAATAAAAAAAACTATGCCTACGGCAAAGACGTCAGCATATATATGCCCAGGAGTTACCAGGGCTTGCCACGTGGCACATCTATGCCTACAGCAAAGCCGTAGGCATATATGAAAAACTATGCAGACGGCTTTGCCGTAGGCATAGCCCTGCTGCCAGGAGAAACCAGGAGCTGCCACGTGGCAGAGATATGCCTACGGCAAAGCCGTCGGCATAGATTTCCATCTATGCCGACGGCTTTGCCGTAGGCATAGCCCTGCCGCCAGGAGAAGCCGGGGGACGACACGTGGCGCAGGTATGCTGACGGCTAGGCCGTCGGCATACATGCGCCACGTGTCGTCCCCTGAATCGCCAGCGCTGTTGACGGCGCCGTCCGTTGCCGTCAGACGGAAAACAACGCCGATGGCTAAACTATGCCGACGCCTCTCCCACGGCCGTCGGCATATGCTCCTATGCCGACGGCTATACTACGCCGACGGTCTGACACATCTACGCTGACGTGATCTACGCCGACGGGCTATGCCGACGGCAACGAACCTATGCCGACGGCCCTGGGCCGTAGGCATAGCCCGCGAGTCCGGTGGTGGTCAGGTTTAATCCTAATATTCACCCCCCTAAACATGACATCTTCGATGCGACCTGGATCCCAAATGCGACTGCTGCTACACGTAGTTTTTATCCTTGGCATTGCTTTTGCCCCTTCTCGCAGCATTTCAGGGACCGTCTTTGCTATCGTTGGCTCGTCCGTAGCTTGACGGCATCGCTTCTCTTTCGTCGCGTCTTCAACCTTCACCTGTTCTTCGCTGCTTGGTAGACCGTCTTTCGGATCCTTGAGGAGACATCTTTTGAACCCGAGTGAGACCAAACTTCGGTCTAACTTTGCGTTCCAAGCTCTTGGCGCTTGCTTCAACCCGTAAAGTGCCTTCTTGAGCTTGTAAACTTTCCCTTCTTCGACTTTCTTCTCGTAGCCGTGGGGTTGTCCACGTACACTTCTTCTTTGAGGTCGCCGTTGAGGAAAGCGAATTTCACATCCATATGATGAACCTTCCAATCCTCTTGTGCTGCCAAAGCTAGGAGCACTCTCACCGTCTTGATTCGAGCAACCGGTGCAAACACCTCCTCATAGTCAACTCCTTGACGTTGTACGTAGCCCTTTGCGACGAGTCTTTCCTTGTGGTTCACAATGGCACCCTTCGTGTCCTTCTTCAACTTGTAAACCCACTTCAAACCTATGGCCTTTTGGTTCGGAGGTCGGGTTACCAAAGTCCACGTGCAATTGCTCTCGATTGCCTTCATCTCCTCATCCATGGCGTGCGTCCAACTTGAACTTTTGCTCGCCTCTACGAAGTTCGCCGGCTCCTCAACTCCGAGTAAACACAAATCGGAGTACTCGAGTGTAACTGTCTTTGCGTACTTGTAGACTTTCTTGAGGGGCTTGTAGCGACGAGGCCCGGAACAATCCGTCGTGGCTTGCGAAGGGGGCGACACAAATTGTGTCGGCGTCGATGCACTTGAGGAAGACGGTTGAGTCCCGGGCGTGGTAGATGCCGAGTCGTTGGCATCCTCGTCGTCGGCGTAGTTGTTGTGATCATGACCATCATCTTGATTGTCATCGTCACTATGCGCCTCATTGTCGAGATCTCCGCCAGTGTCATGCGCGTCGTTGTCGCTATCACCTTGCGACCCATGCGCGTCGTCATCGGTGTCGGCACCATGGTGATCACTGCCATTGCGGTCACCTTGGTTGGGTGTCTTGCCAATCACCTGGACGTCTTCCCTTGCATCATCATCAGTTGGAAATTCAATTGTGAATATGTTACCGTTTGGAGCATTGTTGGCTGCTGCGCTCCAATTCCACGCTTGGTTTTCTTCGAACACAACATCGCGTGAAATCCGTAGACGCTTGGTCCGTGGATCGTAGAAGCGGTATGCCTTGCTGCCGGAAATCCTCTCGTATCTGATGAACACCATCTTGGTGCTACGATCGGCAAGCTTTGAGAGATGCGGCTCCGCCGTCTTCACATGCGCCACGCACCCGAACGTCCGTAGATGAGACATATTCGGCTTCCGTCCGTAAATTTCTTCATACGGAGTCTTGCCGATCACCGCCTTCGTTGGAGCCCGGTTGAGAAGATAGACCGCCGTCGAGACAGCTTCTCCCCAAAAAGTCCCCGGCAAGTTCTTGCTCTTGAGTAAACTTCTCGCCATGTTAACGACGGTTCGATTGCGCCTTTCAACAACCCCGTTCTGCTGTGGCGTATAAGGTGTCGTGAGGAACCTTTTTATGCCAATCTTCTCGCAGTAGTCGTTGAACTCGTTCGACGTAAACTCTCCGCCGCGATCTGTCCGTAGAGCGCGAACCTTCAGCTTGTGTTCCATCTCCGTTGCAGCCTTCTGCTTCTTGAACGCTTCAAACGCCTCATCTTTAGATCGTAGGAGAACGACCCACATGTATGTCGAGTAGTCATCTACCACAAGGAAGAAGTACTTCTTTCCTCCGTGAGTTGCTGGGGTGATAGGGCCACATAGATCACCATGGAGCAGCTCGAGTGCATCACTTGCACGATAGGTAGATTGAGCAGGGAATGGCCTGCGGTGCTTTTTTCCAACCAACCACCCGTCACATACTCGATCAACATGGTCGATAAACGGCATCCCAGATACCATCTCCATCTTCGACATCTTCTTCAAGGCGTAGAAGTTAACATGTCCAAATCTAGCATGCCATAACCACGAATCATCATCACTCTTGGGGAGCCAACACTCCGGTTGAGATTGATCAAGGTTGAGGATATAGAGCCTGTTCCGCGTGCGATTCACACGCGCTAGCACGTTTCGGAGGTTGTCGAAGATCGTCATCACTCCATTCTCGATATCCACCTTGCATCCATTCTCGTCAAGTTTTCCGACAGAGATGATGTTGTTGCGAAGCCTTGGGATGTAGTACACTCTGGTGAGTATGCGATGTTTTCCTGTGAGACCCTCGAAGAGGATAGAGCCTTGCCCGCAAATCTCCACATTTGAACCATCACCGAACTTGACCGAGCCTTGAACATTATATTCCAGCTCGAGGAACTTCTCCTTGCACCCCGTCATGTGGTTACTGGCACCTGTGTCTAGATACCACGACACGTTCTGGCTTCCGGATAACTTTGGTGTTACTTTTTCCTCATGAAGTAGCACCTTCCGGTTTGGTTTCACAACCATCGTTTTGGACGAGATCACAAAATTTGGCCATCAGAAGACCTCGACGTTCGTCTTCTTGCTTCGCCAAATTTGCCTTGATCTCACACTTGTTAGGCTCCACGAGATCACAAACTTCGGCCATTAGAAGACCTGGACGTTCGTCTTCCTGCTTTGCCAAATTTGCCTTGATCTCTCTCTTGTTAGGCTCCGGACAATCCTTCGCAAAGTGACCCATCTCGTTGCAGTTATAGCACTTGACCTCAGACATATCCAAGTTCCGTGGCTTCCGCTCTTTAGATCGGTCCGCCTTACCACGGCCTTGTGGCTTGCCTTTTCCTTTGCCTTCTTCGGTTTGTCCGCCGCGCTTCGCGTTGCTTGAGCCTTCGCCAATGTTGCACCTTCCTTTGCTACTTGGGGACTCCCAATCTGCGCGTGAGTACATGAGTTGGTCACCACCTCCTCCTTTGCCTTTCCGACAACCACGAGCATTCTCTTCCCATGTCCGCAAGCGTCCGATCGCCTCCGTTATGGTCATGTCGTCGATGTCGTAAAGCTGCTCGAGCGTGCCAATGATGTACGTGAATTTATCAGTCACCGAACTGAAAAACTTCTCCACAATCTCGGTCTCCTCGAGCTTTGCACCAAGCGCGCGGATCTCTCTCACCAATGTAGTCAGACGCATGGCATAGTCATTCACCGATTCAGTTTCCTCCATCTGCAACTTGTGAAATTGGCGCTTCAGCACTTGTGCCCGAGCCTTGGTGACGCGATCTTCTCCGATCCTCATCTCTTTGAGTGCGTTCCATGCCTCTCTTGCTGTCTCGAACTCCGCCAATGTCATCAGCACGGAATCTTGTACAGACTGGGCTATGGCGACCATGGCACCTTCGTCGCACTTCTTGTCGACGTCGTCGTCCGTGATGGCCTCCCACACACGAAGGGTTCGGAGAATGATCTTCATCTTCACCGCCCACACGCCGTAGTTGGCGTCGGTGATCATCGGGTACTGGATGGGGATGTTGCGATGCGCCTGTACGTTGGCGCCGCCCGTTCCGCCACCACTTGTTGCTGACTTGCCGCCCTTCTTCACATTGTCGCCTTTCTTGTTCGCCTTGGAACCGCCGTTACTGGACTTGACCGACTCAGCGTCGCTGTCCGTCATCGCAGATCGTAAACCGTCGAGGCTCTAGATACCAATTATTGGCTTTTGATCGTTGCTAGATCAAATCTCCCAGAAGCAGCACGTATGTGCAAGCTGACCAAACAAGCAACCAAGCGAGCTAGAAGGTTGATTGATCAGCAGTGCATACCCACGTAGCCGATACTCGACGTACGTGCGTGAGCTTGTAGAGTCCAGCTAGACTAGATCGATTCGAGCGATCGTTCTTGGCGAAACTCTCACGGCAACTAGCAACACGGAAAGCTGAATTGATTTGATGGCCACAGGCTCGTGTCGAGCCTGTTGAATACTTTGTATTGCTCTTTTTCGTTGTGGTACAAGGGGCAGGGTACAGTCACATATATATGCGTAGGACAGCCTAGCAGCTAACCGAAACGTACTAGTAATACTAATCCTACTCGGTGTCATATATGCTGTACTACTCGAATACTAGGATGTCAGGTTTGATCCTAATATTGTTGGCTTTTGATCTCTAGATTAGATCATCCAGGAACTATGCACCGTAGTGCAAAGCTAGCAAGCAAGCACACAGCCTAGCAGCTAGATGGATGAACAGTAGCTAGCTAGTACGTGCACCTCTTGTACGTGAAGCTGGCTTGCTAGTGCTCAAATCGCTCAGATCGATTTACGTCGGCGTCCACAGAACTCTTGCGTAACTTGGCGAACACAGAAAAACTGATCGATGATTGATAGCCAAAGGCTCTTGTCGAGCCTTGTACGCTTTATTGCTTTTCTGATTTTCTTGGTACAGATTACAGGGGGTACGTACCTATATATACTACTAAGCTATGTCTAAGCCAAACCGACTCGGTACAGGTATCCTACATGGATACGCATACACACACGGACACGGGACTAACTCTAACATAGCTTAGCTACGAACTTGATTAAACGATGATTAGGCGGGTGAACTTACGTGCAGATACAGGCGTAGGAAGTGCTTGTGGCGGATCCCATGTCAAGAGGAAGCCATCTTTGATGAGCTGCTCGTAGTCGGTCTCGCCCGTGGACGTCTCGCCCGGCGACATGCCCAGCACCGGCAGGATGATAGCATCACATCCCTCCAAGGCATAGCCAGCATAGTCCCCGGCGGGGTCGTATGGCACTCCCGCGCGAACAAACGCGTTGCTCGCGTTCACGCACCCCATCGTCCTCGCGTGCACTAACCATCTGTCGCGACGTGCCCTAGCCGCCGCGGTGGCCTCCTCCGTGCAGTTGTAAAAGATGAGGTTCAGGTTGGTGGGGTCGATCCGAAGCTGGCGGCCCAGTTTGACGGAGGTGTTCCAGAGCGGCAGACATCTGTTGGGGGCCTTGGGGCCGTCGTGTAATAGTCCCAGCTTGCCCAGATCAACGACGCGCAAGCTGCGGTCCCCATAGGAGATGTCGATGATTGCAAAGCCGGAGCTACCGCGCACAGAGCTCGGAAGAAGTGGATAACTGCCGTTATAGCATGTAAGCTCGAAGTCCGGCGGTGCAGGCGAACCACATAATCTTCTCGTTTGCCAATCACTGAGCCAGAATGGGTCGGAGATGGTGACGCTGCCGCACTTGGCCGAGCAGCCTTCCCCTTGCTGCACCTCAGCCCCCATGACCGCAAGCATCAGCGGTAAACACCAGGCCCAGACCAGGATCAGGAATCGGCCGTGCATCGCAGCACCAGTAAGATTTGGAATTTGTCTCGGTGAAGGCTGTGGGGAGAGGAGACTGAACTAACAGAGAAGAACACAAGCTGAAGAATGAATGGTACGTAGCCTTTATTCTATGGGCAATGCTACTGAGTCCACACGTCCTGGGAGGACCAAAAGGCTTTGAATCTTCTTCAAAAGAAACAAAGACTTTGACTGGTTGAGTAACGAGCTCTGTAAGATACCCAGCCAGTAGCCACCCAGGGAACAAGTCTCGGCTCGGTAGTGGACTAGCGTTGACTGGCTGTTCTTCTGTGCAGCACCATGGGCCACTCTGAACTCGGTTTACCTAGACTATGGGCTGAAGTCACCCGCTCGGCCTGCTCGAAGGCCCGCCGGCTTGGTACGGTTACAAGAAACGGTTAAAGGCCGAGAGCCCAACTCTGCCAGCGTTACTGCCACCGGCGGCTGATTCGCCGCCGCGTCATCTTGCCGTGCCACCTCCCGTGCCCCGGCGCCGCCGCATCCCGCAGCTGCCGTCGTGAGCCACACAACGTACTCTTATATGCTAGATTCGTGGATAAGACACTTCAATCTTGAAATGAATTGTTGCAATGTTTAGCTTCACAATGATGCATCCAATCCAGGTTACTGAATTTCGTAGGGTCGTGGTTCGAATAGAGTCTCAATGACGCTTACTTTGATTTGGAGGCCTAGCTATTGCTTGCTTACTTGCTTGATCCTGCTAGTTGTCTGACTCTGACATACCACTCGGGTGCCTTTCGAAACTTCAAATACTAAACACATCGAATCACCGAAATAACTAATTGCTTTATTCCTACTAGCACATATGCTCGTGCGTTGCAACGGGAGATATAGTGACGTATCCACTGAAATATCCAGCAACATGTCCCAAGAACATCTCAATGATGCCACCCGGCAACGGCAGGAAGGCGCGCACCAAGGTCTAGTAATACTTCATATCAATTGTACGGGTGTGGCCAATTCACGCGAATTCAGATGGGTGAGATTAGTTAGTGTGGGCCCCACAGTTGAATTAGGAGGGTGATTAGTTAGTGTGGGCCCACCCTTGAATTCGCCGGGGAGAGAAATTAATTAGGGTGAGGAGAGATTTACGTGGCTTTGTCCCCAGATGCGTTGCGGAGCGTTGCAACGCTCGCAGGCGAGGAAGTCTTTTCCCAGTTGTACATTAAGAAGCATGCTACATATACAATGCTTTTGATACGATTTTTATACGATTATTCTGATCTTAAAAAGCCCCCTAATTTTTAAATCTTAAAGGCATTATTTGTAAGCTGTCATGAAAAAAAATCTCACTAAGCATTATAAATAATGAATTATATTTCCTTCGCATTTGAACAAACAATCCCTACTTCTTTATAAAAAATCCTTTGTACCTAGCTCAATAAACACAACTCATGACCGTCCAAACGTCTATGTCCTCCAGTTGAAATTATACTTCTTCCCATCCTCATCAATAGTGGCCACGGTGTCTCATCCTCTGAAGGCAATGTGTTCGAACATGACCAATTCGAACACGGTGATCTCAACCTCTACATGACACACCTGCAATTGAGATACCCCAGCGCAAGGTAGTATTTATACTTTGAAAACTAATCCCGTCAAGTTGGCCATGAGGGACACTCTCCGTGAGCTACAGCCTACACGTACCACTTAGGATGGTGATAATTTCCGATGTCCTGAAGCCATAGGCTCCTCCATGAAATAAGTTGTCATCTTTTTGGATTTCTTCTCAAGTCAGAATGCTTGAGAAAAAAATGGTAGCAAAATATTTGGTCGAGACTAACCAGCCCATTCAAGTGGTCAAGACATCAAAATTCTGTGTTGGTTGAGACTACACAGAATTAGTTGGATTTCTTCTCAAATAAGTTTCCCTCCGAGTAACGCTACACAAAATTGTTGGTCGAGACTAACCCAGCCCATTTAAGTATATTTGATCCCCACCCTTTAATTACGCATCTTGCATGGTAGCCCTCAATTCCCTTTAATGCTTCTTAAATCATGCATGTCAGCCCTCAATTCCCGTTTAACGCTGATTCCTGCACCTTTCTCTGCCCTCCTCCTTCCTTTCCCTCCCGGCTTCTCCTTTTTCTTGTATGTGTTCCTAAGAGAAGTAATTTGTCCTCATGTTTCGAGGTCTCAAGAAAAGGGCGTGGAAACAGATAGAAACTCTTGAATGGAAATTGAAAAGAAATGTAGCCCCAGTTCCTTCGGAAATGGTAAGATCTTTGGCGCAAGAAGAAGGGGCGATCCATATCATCTTGACTTGGTTCTGCTTCCCCTCTTTTTTGGGTCTCTCTCCCATTAATTCCATCTTTGAAACAATCCTTGATTGGAGGCTGCTTATTGTTTTCAGCTCACAAACATATTTAAACTGGTGGGATTTTGTAAAGAAAAATGATATGGGATTATCTTGTAAACAGTTCGTGAGGTTGGGATCAGGAGTTTGATCGGGCAATTATTTTTACCGTATTTTTGGGCCATGTCACAGAGGATGGATGGATGGACTGAGGCCCAAGACAGATCAACCTAGAAATTCTGCTAGACCGGCGTAGCCGATTACTCCCTCCGTCTAGGTGTGTAAGTCATCTTACGAAAATCAAATAATCCCAAAATACTTAGGCGCGGTGCATTAAGTTCTATCTCGTTTCTTGTTTCTTTACATATCAACCAATAAGAGACGAGCGGTGTGCATGCTTTTAATGACTTGAGACTACCAAACACGACATGCAGTGGTTAGCTCCTTGCATGCAATGCTATTAATTAGCAAATAAACATTAAGGTCTCTCGTTTTTTCCTCCTCCTTGGTCACGGTGCACAACCTAAGATGACTTACTCACCTAGACGGAGGGAGTAACATAAGAAAATTCGGCTGATGGTGATAGATAATGAGCGCTAGCTTAGCTGGTACTTTCGGGTTGTTTCTTGCATGGCGTCTTGTGTTCGATCCCTGCGGGGATTGTCGGCTTTATTCTTTTTTTAGCTGCAGTATATGTGCTCGCCGATTGTATCCTTCTCATGTGTCTTAAATAGGCCAGGATAGGTGGGCAGGCCCAGGCGGCAAAAGCGAGCGATCGCTGGTGGAGGTCTATAAGGTACCGAAAACGAACCAGGACGTACGAACATGCTATTAGCACCACCTCGTTTATATTACGATTTTATCTATACAAATCGTGAAAACGTAGTACTACTGGGCAAAAGCGTATTGTGACGGTGAACACACGGAATCAGTCCGTGCTTTATTATTAGGGAGAGATTTTGGTTTCTATCAAATACAATAATCTTAAATGACTTTTCCTTATCAAATTGCGCAGCCATTCTTGGTAGAAACACAATGTGATGTTTGAAAATAAATATTTCTGTTACACACTATAATATCTTAATGGTATTCGAATTTACATTTGTCCATTTAATCCTACTTTTGGACTATGATAACAGAGAAGGGGATGCGGAGCAATACGATGATCTGTAAGCATAACTTGTATGCGACAACAAGTATGATGGGATCGAGGGACATGAAAGGAACTGCTTTGGTGGCATCTCCAATTCATTGATGCTCTTTTCCAACACATCAATCACCTCGCTCATCGAAGGACGGTTTTCGGGGTTAGTTTGTATGCACCATAGGCTGACCAACGCCATCTTTCTCATGGCCTCTTCAAGGTCGCAGGTGACTTCCCAACTTTGTACCTGTTCTGCTATACTGTCATAAATCCGGTTTGGAAAATACACATCACTTGAGCTATTGGTAATCCCTTTTTCTTTATTTATGCTTCCTCCTACCATTTCCAGGAGCATCATTCCATAGCTATAGACATCTGACTTTGTAGAAACGACTCCAAAACCTCTAGAGAATATTTCTGGAGCAATGAATCCAATAGTACCTCTTTCTTCGGTGACGGAGAGGATGCTACCGGCCATGAGGTGACACAATTTGGCTAAACCGAAATCTGCAATCTTGGGACAAAAATCTTGATCTAGATGTATATTCTGAGGCTTGATGTCAAAATGGATGATGCGAGTACTACATCCTTGATGCAAATACTCCAATCCTCGTGCAATGCCAAGTGCTATTTGCTGTAACTTGTCCCATCCAATAACAAGATCTGAATTCTCTGTGTAAATATACTTCTCCAGTGAACCATTAGCCATATACTCATAAACAAGGGCTCGCGTAGCTCCTTCTAAGCAAAAACTGAGCAGACCAACAGTGTTAATATGTGATGTCCTACAAATGCTAATTAACTCATTTAGGAGCTCCTCTCCATTGCCTTTGGAAACTTTTAGGAGCTTCACGGCAACTGCACAGCCATCTTGTAGGCTACCCCTAAATACTGTGCCATATCCTCCTTCTCCAGGTTTATCCTCGAAAGAGCTAGTCATTTGTTTCAGCTCTGAGTACTTGTACCTTTTCGGAGCCAAAGGTCCATACCTCCTCAGCATTTCTTCCATGCTTGATTTATTACCAGTCTGCTTTGGGAGGATGAAAAGACTAATCTTTTGCTTATGTCGGTGCACCCCCAAACTAGACATGTTAGCAAGATGATTGCAGCAGACAGAGGAACTGTAAAAAAACATGAAAAGTGAACATCATTTAGTAAAGTTGATAGTATATCAGTATATGTATGAGACGGTGTAAACTATCCCTTTTCTAATATAGCCATTTAGGAATCTGTCAGTTTCACGCCATTATATTAGAAATCTCCATAATTTGGTTAATTTTAGACTTAGCAGTTTGCCTTTAGATAGCATCAAAGTATCGAAGTTTGTGACAAAGTATCATGTATTTTCTGAGCAGAAGCCATGATAGACATACCTATCAAAATTAACTTCTTGTTGTGCCTACCATCTGTAGTGAAATTATTATGGTTAGTCAATGTAAGTATCAATCACAAAATAAATAAAAACATGAAACTGAACCATGGCAATTTGACAGCCAAGCGCAACTAGCTATTAGAAATGCATGCGACATAAGCAGACCAAAATTTTAACTCGAATGGGAAAGGTCAGCAGACTGACATCACATCAAAACCGGTAGTTTCTAAGATCATCTCAGCTGAACAAACAAAAAATAAAGAGGATAACGGCATCTCCAACACAGACCCTCAAATCGCTCGCAGCCGTCCAGACCGCGTGGTCCGGGCGTATTTTGCCATCAAGCACGGTCCTGTATTGCTCCACTCGGAGGTCTGGACGTCATTTTTCCCA
>NC_041385.1:38327910-38333135 GCF_002162155.2 Triticum dicoccoides | reverse complement strand
CGCTGGTAGAGCTTTCTAAAAAAAGTGATGCAAGAGCATATTCTCTTATCTAAGCTTCCTCCCTTCTTGCTCCCCCAACGTAGATGGTTCAGCCACACCCGGTGCCACGAAATGATTGAGAACTAGGACGGGTCGAAATGCATTTTATTCTTACTATTAAAAAAGTATTGCCCCTGCCCTACCCAAACCCTCTCCCTTGCCCGCACCCTTTCCCGCCCAAAGCGTTCAGTGCCGCATTCATGCGTTCATCCGTCATCATATCCTTCCACAAAGCCCAACACGTTGAGCAAGTCAAAATAATGTATTAATCTCAAATTGGGGATCTCAATTGATTGATAGAGCTTCCATGCCTAGAGAGCTTAGTGAATTAAAGGATAATGTCACTAACACGAATAATTTGCTTGGTTCGAGTAGGGAAGTGCAAACAAATTAGGCACTGCTTGTCCTAGTGTTTTTTAGAGAAGGAGGATCACCCCCGGACTCTGCATCTGAGTGATGCATGCAACCATTTTATTAATTATTCACAAAATACCTTACAAAGAAATACAACAGTAAGTCTGAAGTCACCGTCTAGGCGACAACTGTCGCTACTCCTATCCAACTGATGAAGGGATACTGATAGTCTGGGCCTAATACCACGAACCTCGCAGCCAAACCTAACATCTAAGACCTGAGGCCCCAACCAAGCCACATGCCAGGTATAGGGCACACACCGATCCGGCGCGCTCAGAGGCCGCCGCCACCAACTGCCACTACTCCATCTTCAGAGTTGTACTGACGCATCATCATTGCCCGGTCTAACTGTCGTCGACGCCACCACGGCGCCCAACGGCACCACCACCACTGCTTGTCCTAGTGTAGCTACGAACTTGATTAAAAACATAATTTGGTGGTTGAACTTACGTGCTGCTGCGGGCAGAGGGGGAGGAGTACATATCTGATGGAAACCATATATTCAGTGGAAGCATGGAAACTTGATCCCGTGCCGTTGGATAAGGAGTGTATATTGTGAGATGAAAAGATGGACGAATTGCAAAAGGACCCCCGTAATCTTCCTGTACCTGGTACAACATCCCTGATGGAAGATGAGCCATCCCGTGCCTTTCTCCTTGGAGCGAAGACAGAAAGAGAAGAACAAGAACAAGGAAGTGCAGCAAACATGATGACGGTACATTCCTCTGGACTTAATTTTGAGAATAGTTCTAAAATTTTGCTTGCTAATAAATACAACATGCACTTGATATATCTATATTCATATATTAAAATTAAAAATTAGGTATAAATTCTTGCGAGTTTTCCTACTGCTTGACCAATTAATTTTTTTTTTGTTTCAGGTTGCCTGTTGGCCCTACCGACCTCTGCAAGTTTTTAGGACTATTAGTATTGCATTAGTATGTTCTTGGCTAGTGTAGTGGAGCTATTAGCTATTGGCGCCGGACTTCTTCAAGTTGTTAGCTAGTGTACTGGAGGTATTATCTGTTGGGGTCAGGCATCCGCAAGTTGTTAGCTAGTGTACTGGAGCTATGTGCTCAATGACTGATGTATAAAGGTGTAGATTTGCCATCACTGTTAATGATGCATCTATTTTGCAACCGTGTATTGGAGTGTGGCATTATTTAAGTGACTGAATCACATTCTTGCTGCATAATCACACTATGTGCAACTGTGCTGTTTTGCTTTACTTAAATATATTCTAGGAATTTTTTTCAATTGCTAGAAATGTGCTACGTGAGGTGCAGGAGTTCTTCAACTGGGTAATGGTTTTGGTTGTGGTTTCGTCATTAATCTGGGCAATGGTTTTAGCTGTTGTATTTTACTATTTGTTCTACTTAAATTTACAAGGAATTGGGTAGTACCCATCATTCAATTTTTGTCTTCGTTTAGTTTCACGCAATCAACACAAATAGGTGGAGACTTGTGATGAAGCCCCACATGTGACGAGGTAGCTAGCTGTAATACTTGTATGTGTCAGGGGGTCATGTGCAGAACAACATTGCTGGGGCGGGCGTTTTTCTGCAAAACTGCATGTAGCAGTTATGGATGGATCTAAACCATACATACAAGATCCAACAGCCTGTGGTAAAGTTTCCAACCTTTCACTGAAGGTGTGGTTTTCACCTGATATTGTCTCGAGGGGGATGGGGGCCTCCCATGTCAAGAGGAAGCCATCGTTGATGAGCTGCTCATAGTCGCTTACGTTCGTCTTGCCTGACGATGAGGCTAGTACCGGCACAACGGTTGCATCGCAGCCCTCCATGGCGTAGCTAGCGTAGTTCCCGATCCGGTCGTGATGCACTCCTACGCGGACAAACACCTCCCACTCGTTCCTGCACCTCAGTCTTGTCTGCACCAGGCCTCTATCCCGGCATGCAGCAGCCACCGCGCTTTCCTCTGTGCAATTGTACAAGATGAGATTCAAGTTGCCGAGGTCGATCTTGAACTGAGTGTCTAGTTTGGAGGAGGTGTTCCCAATCTTTATGCCGCAACCGCTGGAGGCTTCCAATAGTTTCTGCTTCCCTTCATCAACGACTCGCAAGCTGCGTTCCTCGTAAGAGATACTGTTGGTTGCAAAGGCACGGAGTTCCGTAGGGATGCACTGCTATTATTATAGCAAGTGACCTCGAAGTCCAAGATGCCACACGTCTTCCCGCCTCTGTCTCAGCAAGCCAGAATGGATTAGAGATGTGAGGTTGCCGCACCTGTTGGCCGAGCATGAGCAGCCTTCCCCTTGCTGCTCATCAGCCCCGGCGAGCATCAGTGGCCGCCACCAAACCCCGACGAAGACTAAGAACCAGTAGACAGGAGCCATCGGAATAAAGACTTGTAATTTCTGTCAGCAATACACAGAAGGGCAACAAACAAAATTGGTGATCTTGGATGTGCTTTGTGGATATAGGAGAGAAATGATGTGACAAAGAATGGATGCTATATGGTTGGGGAATGGAGTCATCTCGCAGTCGTCGTACGTCTAACAGTGGGAACTCCTATATTAATTGACGGAGCAAAGGGAAGACCCGTGACGAAATTATGAGTGGCTGCAGATCAAGTGGGTGCAGGACTTTTCAGACATGTCGATCTTGAATAGTATGAGCCTTAGTGCCGCCTGAGCTACCGGCCAGATGCATGCATTTTACACAGTTCTATTGGGTGAGAAAGTTTCCGTATGTCTCCACAAAGTAGAGTGGCTCTAGGCTTCCGAAGAACGGGTACTCAGATACCTGTCCCCACGCTGGTCGCCGTCGTCGTCGCGTGGTGCAGCAACACGAAGCACGCACGTGGCCAGGATGGAGAGGAACGCTCATTCACAACGGAGGGTGCATGCTGGTGGCCATGGTGTTGCGTGGAAGAACGAACGCACGTACCGTGTGTGTGTGTAGAGGTGTTTGAACAGTGGCGGATGCACAGGGTGGCCAGGGTGGGCCGCGGCCCACCCTGGGATTTTGAGACAGCCTACTATATACTTATACATTTTAATTGGGCCTGAAAAATACCCAGCCCAGTAAACACACCCAGGAGTCCACGACGAACGCAGCCATCCGCTCAGACCCAGTCGTCCTCGTCCTGATGCCCTCGCAGTCTCGCACTGCCGCCCGACCCCGACCCCGGCGCGGCAAGCCGGCAGCCGCCTCCCCATTCCGCGCCGCCGGTCGCGCCCCCTCGCGCCCCCTCCGCCGTAAAGGAAGATCCCGCCTCTCGTCCCGCCCGCCCGTGCGGCCCTCGGGTCCAGCCGACGCCTCCTTGTGTGCAGCCCTGCTCCAGCGAGCGGCTGCGCCCCTGCCGTCGGCCGGCTGCCGGGACTGCTGGCGCCCCTGCCCTCGCGGCCTCGCCCCCCTGCTGCAAATCTGGCCAAAACCAGAATACCCTGCCTGATTTAAGGTACCGAAATACACAAATTTCTGATTTAGAGTTTGCTTTTTTGAACTATGCTATCCACTACATGAAGAACATATACATAATTCTGCAAATCATTTATGCCTCAATTAGCTTTATTGAGAGAAAGTCGTTTTCTTGCAGATTTGTTGTAAAATGAAGAGGGCCGGAGATCACTTTAGAAGAGAATTTTTTTGGAGTCATTGATCAAATTAGTCAAGAGCTTGAAAATCGGTTTGATGAGATCAACATGGAGTTGTCATCTTCTATATCTGCTTTGAATCCCGCCAACTCATTTGCTGCTTTTGATGCACAAATGGTATGCAAGGTACAAAGACTTGTTGAGTTTTATCCCAAAGATTTTTCAAGTGATGACTTGATACACCTTAAACTACAAGTTCATAACTATATAGATGACATGAAAAAAGATGACAACTTCCAAGGCCTTGGAAATCTTGTTGATCTCTCGGTTAAGCTTGGTCAAATAGGGAGACATATAGTTCATCATTTGGTGTACTTGCTTCTAAAATTGGTATTTATTCTACCGGTGGCAACAACAAATGTTGTGAGCGCATTTTTTGCCATGAGCATAGTCAAGAGCAAGTTGAGAAATAAGATGGGCGATAGTCTTTTGGATGATTGTCTAGTCACATGTGTTGAGAGAAATCCTTTCTCCAAGGTGAATGAACATGATATAATTGATACCTTCATGACAATGCAAAAGCGTAGGCCGAAAACATAGTGTTTTTAAACTTCTCAAGGTATGTCTATGATCCATGTAGTATATATGTACCATGTAGGTTTCTTTATGCAAAACTTAGTCTTAATTGAGAATTCTAGTTTGTTTGTAAGACCATATTGATCTATTTCTATGTGATACTGTGAACTAGTTAGAATGTTCACATGTCGCATTTTTTGTCTAAAAATTTTTTGGGGGGCGGACCACCCTGATGTGAAAAGCTAGCTCCGCCACTGTGTTTGAAGAAGTATAAACGGAGACTATTTATTTGGCTCGGGATTCCTGCTCGTGTTGCGTTGGTTTGATTTTGTGCGTGGGTGCTGATTAGTACCACAAGGGCGAGAGCGGCAATGCTAGTTTTTATTTTAGAAATAGGGAAATGGAAATTTTTTTTTTTTGAGAACTAGGGCAATGGTGCAGGTTTTTTTTAGGGGTGGGCAATGGCGTAGGATTTTTTCTTCGAGAATCGGCAATGGCCTAGGTCAATGTGCTCCTTCGGCAGGATCGGTTCCAATCAAAGGAGAAGCAAAGTTTTTCTAGGCAAAAAAAGAAGAAGGAAAGTGATGTGTAGGATTGGGCTATCAGAACAAACTGGCCCACGTAGTCGCACTGGGCC
>NC_041385.1:38316766-38327656 GCF_002162155.2 Triticum dicoccoides | reverse complement strand
TAGCAGGGCAAAGCCTTCGGGAGATTATATAATGAATTTTTACTGACCAAAATATGTAACGTGCAAAAACACGGAGTCCGGGAGGCATACGAGGTGGCCACGAGACAAGGGGGCGCGCCCTCCACCCTCGTGGAGGCCTCGTGTCCTTGCCGGACTACTTCTTTCATTCAAAAATTCTTAAATATTCCAAAATGGATAAAAATTTCCATTAAATTGTTTTGGAGTCGGTTTAGTTACCGTACCACATACCTATTCCTTTTCGAAGTCTGGAACGTTCTGAAAAGTGTCCCTTATGTATTCCTCTGGGGTTACAGTCTCAATAATATGAGTTTCAACATTGATAGGATTACCTGAGATATAATGTTCGATTCTTTGACCGTTCACCATCCTCGGACTTGTGCCTTCGAAGTTGTTGATTTTTATGGCACCGGAACGATAGATCTCCTCGATAACATAAGGACCTTCCCATTTAGAGAGAAGTTTTCCTGCAAAAAATCTTAAACGAGAGCTGAATAATAACACATAATCACCTACGTTAAACTCACGCTTTTGTATCCTTTTGGCATTGCCAGCGTTTGACTTTTTCTTTGACTAGCTTGGCATTCTCATAGGCTTGGGTTCTCCATTCATCAAGTGAGCTAATATCAAATAACATCTTCTCACCGGCAAGTTTGAAGTCATAATTGAGCTCTTTAATAGCCCAATATACTTTATGCTCAAGTTCAAGAGGTAAGTGACATGCTTTTCCATAAACCATCTTATACGGAGAAATACCCATAGGATTTTTGTATGCAGTTCTATAGGCCCATAATGTATCATCAAGTTTTTGGACCAATTCTTTCTAGATCTATTCACAGTCTTTTGTAAAATTAATTTGAGCTCTCTATTGCTCAACTCTACTGGACCACTAGACTGTGGGTGATAAGGATATGCGATTCTATGATTAACATCATACTTAGCAATCATCTTACGGAAAGCACCATGTATAAAATGTGAACCACCATCAGTCATAAGATATCTAGGGACTCCAAACCTCGGAAAAATAACTTCTTTAAGCATTTTAATAGAAGTGTTATGATCAGCACTACTAGTTGGAATAGCTTTTACACACTTAGTAACGTAATCAACAATAACTAAAATATGTGTGTAACCATTAGGGGCAGGAAAAGGTCCCATATAATCAAAGCCCCAAACGTCAAACGGTTCAATAAAAAGAGAATAATTCATAGGCATTTCTTGATGTCTACTAATATTACCAATTCTTTGACATTCATCACAAGATAAGACAAACTTACGAGCATCTTTGAAGAGAGTAGGCCAATAAAAACCAGATTGCAATATCTTATATGCAGTTCTATCTCCAGCGTGGTGTCCTCCATATGATTCAGAGTGACACTTGCGTAGGATCTGTTCCTGTTCATGCTCAGGTACACAACGTCTAGTAACACCATCTACTCCTTCTTTATAAAGGTGTGGGTCATCCCAGAAGTAATGTCTTAAATCATAAAAGAACTTTTTCTTTTGCTGGTATGTGAAACTAGGCAGTATAAATTTAGCAACAATGTAATTAGCATAATCAGCATACTAAGGAGCAGTACGAGAAGCATTAACGACCGCTAATTATTCGTCAGGAAAGCTATCATCAATAGGCAGTGGGTCATCAAGAACATTCTCTAACCTAGACAAGTTGTCTGCAACGGGGTTCTCAACTCCCTTTCTATCAATAATATGTAAATCAAATTCTTTAAGCAAGAGAACACATCCAATAAATGTAGGCTTAGTATATTTCTTTTCCATAAGATATTTAATAGCAACATAATCAGTGTGAATAGTAACTTTGGAATCAACAATATAAGGTCTGAACTTATCACAAGCAAACACAACTATTAAGAATTCTTTTTCAGTAGTAGCATAATTTCTGTGGGCAGTATCAAGTGTCTTACTAGCATACTGGATAACATTCAATTTCTTATCAATTCTTTGTCCTAGAACAACACCTACAACATAATCACTAGCATCACACATAATTTCAAAGGGTAAATGCCAATCAGGTGGCTGAACAATAGGTGCAGTGATCAAAGCTTCTTAAGTATTTCAAATGCTTCTACACAATCATTATCAAAGACAAAAGGAATATCTTTTTGCAATAAATTAGTCAGAGGCCTAGAGATTTTAGAGAAGTCCTTAATGAACCTCCTATAAAAACCGGCATGACCAAGGAAACTTCTTATACCTTTTATATCCTTGGGACATGGCATCTTTTCAATAGCGTCGACTTTAGCTTTATCAACTTCAATACCTCTCTCGGAAATATTATGCCCCAAGACAATGCCTTCATTAACCATAAAGAGGCACTTTTCCCGATTCAAGACGAGACTAGTGTCTTCGCATCTCTGCAAAACTCGATCAAGGTTGCTCAAGCAATCATCAAAACAGGATCCATAAACGGAGAAATCATCCATGAATACCTCACAAATCTTTCAACAAAAGTCAGAGAATATAGACCATCATACATCTTTGAAAGGTAGCAGGTGCGTTACATAAACCAAAAGGCATATGTCTATAAGCAAAAATATCGAAAGGGCAAGTAAAAGTAGTTTTTGATTGATCCCCCGCTGACACAGGTATTTGAGAGAAACCAGAATAACCATCTAGAAAGCATAAATGTGTGTGTTTGGATAGTCTTTCTAGCATTTGATCAATAAAAGGTAAAAGGTAATGATCTTTCTTAGTAGCTTTATTTAATTTACGGAAATCAATTACCATCCTATCACCTGTAATAATTCTTTGCGGGATCAATTCATCTTTATCATTAGGAATGGCAGTAATACCTCCCTTTTTAGGAACACAATGGACAGGGCTTACCCAATCACTATCAGCAACGGGATAAATTATACCTTCCTCAAGGAGCTTTAGTATCTCCTTTCTTACCACTTCTTTCATCTTAGGATTCAATCGTCTTTGAGGATCTCTAACTGGTTTGGCACCTTCCTCCAATTTAATTTTGTGTTGCCCTTAAGATCATCCAGAGTTTATCCCATAGCAGCGCGGTGCTTCTTCAGAGTTT
The DNA here is from genome assembly GCF_002162155.2 of Triticum dicoccoides. NCBI lineage: Eukaryota > Viridiplantae > Streptophyta > Magnoliopsida > Poales > Poaceae > Triticum > Triticum dicoccoides. The sequence continues at coordinate 38,324,589 of NC_041385.1, read as the reverse complement.
TCAATAATCTTTCTTCTTCTTGCTCTGAAAGGTTAGCACTAATAATAACATGATATATTTTCTTTTCATTAAGATAAGCATACTTAAGATTATCAGGTAATGGTTTGAGTTCAAACACGGGATCACCCTTGGGTGGAGGGGGATCCCCTAGAATTTCAACGGGTAGGTTGTGTTTTAGAATAGGTTCCTATTGAAGGAACACTTTATCTATTTCCCTTCTTTCATTCATAAACATATCATTTTTATGGTCTAGCAAATATTGTTCTAACGGATCAGTAGGAGGCACGACAATAGAAGCAAGACCAATAATCTCATCCTTACTAGGTGATTCTTTATCACGAGGTTGTCTATGAAACTTAGAAAATTAAACTCATGAGACATATCCCCTAAGACAATTTTAACAATATCTTTTTCGCAATCAATCCTAGCATTAACAGTATTCAAGAACGGTCTACCAAAAAAAATGGGACAAAAATCATCTTGTGGGGAACTAAGAACAAGAAAATCAGCAGGATATTTAACCTTCCCGCACAAGACTTCAACATCTCTAACAATCCCAACTGGTGAAATAATATCTCTATTGGCAAGCTTGATAGTAACATCAATACCTTCCAATTCAGCGGATGCAATATCATGCATAATTTCTTTATATAAGTCATAGGGTATTGCACTAGCACTAGCACCCATATTACATAAGCCATGATAACAATGATCTTCTATTTTAACAGAAATAACAGGCATGCCTACAACAGGTCTATGTATCTTAGCATCTGGTCTAACAATATTACCAGTCTCACCATAGAAATAAATAACATGACCATATAAATCATCATCCAAGAGATCTTTAACCATAGCAATACTAGGTTCAACTTTTATTTGCTCAGGAGGTGTATAAGTCCTAGCATTACTCTTACGAACAACAGTCGAAGTTTTAGCATGATCCTTTATCCTAATAGGAAAAGGAGGTTTCTCAACATAAGTAGTAGGAACAATAGGATCAGTATAAGTGACAGCCTTTTCTTCAACTATAATAGGTGCAACTACTTTTACTTCAATGGGAGGATTATATTTAAACCACTTCTCCTTAGGGAGATCAACATGAGTAGCAAAAGATTCACAAAAAGCAGCTACTATCTCAGAGTGAAGTCCATATATACTTAGCTCTAAATCCATGAAAAGCATCGATATCCATAAAAGATTTAACACAATCAAACTTAGGTGTTATACCTGACTCCTTACCATCGTCGGAACCCCAATCTTCAAAGTTGCATTTAATTCTTTCCAATAAATCCCACTTGAATTCAATAGTCTTCAGCATATAAGAACCAGCACAGGAAGTATTAAGAATGGTGCGATCATTGGGAGAAAGCCGAGCATAAAAGTTTTGAATAATCATTTCTCTTGAGAGCTCATGATTGGGGCATGAATATAACATTGACTTAAGCCTCCCCCAAGCTTGAGCGATGCTTTCTTCTTCGCGAGGCCAGAAATTATATATGTAATTACAATCACGATGAACAAGATGCATAGGATAGAACTTCTAGTGAAATTCCAACTTCAATCGTTTATAATTCCAAGATCCCGTATCATCACATAGCCTATACCATGTCAATGCATCTCCCTTCAAAGATCAAGGGAAGACCTTCCTTTTGACAACATCATCGGGAATACCTGCAAGCTTAAATAATCCACAAACTTCATCCACAAAGATAAGGTGTAAATCGGGATGCAATGTTCCATCTCCCGCAAAGGGATTAGCTAGCAGTTTCTCTATCATACCCGAAGGAATATCAAAGTAAATATTTTCAGTAGGTTCTGTAGGTTGAGGAGAAACTCTTTGCTCTTCTGGTCGGGGTGAAGATACCCCGAACAAGCCCCTCAAAGGATTAGTTTCCATAGTAACAAGTGACAAAAAATTTCAGCACACTATATAAATGTTTCCTCACCAAGTTCCACTCACCAAAGGTGCTTCACTCCTCGGCAACGGTGTCAGAAAAGTGTCTTGATGACCCACAAGTATAGGGGATCTATTGTCGTCCTTTCAATAAGTAAGAGTGTCAAACCCAACGAGGAGCAGAAGGAAATGACAAGCGGTTTTCAGTAAGGTTTTTTCGGCAAGCACTGAAATTGTAGGTAACAGAGAGTTTTGTGATAAGGTCAATCGTAACGGGTAACAAGCAATGAAAGTAAATAAAGTGCAGCAAGGTGGCCCAATCCTTTTTTGTAGCAAAGGACAAGCTTGGTCAATTTTTTATAATGAGAAAAGAGCTCCCGAGGACACATCAGAATTATCGTCAAGCTAGTTTTCATCACGCTCATATGATTCGCGTTCGGTACTTTGGTAATTTGATATGTGGGTGGACTGGTGCTTGGGTACTGCCCTTACTTGGATAAGCATCCCACTTATGGTTAACCCCGATTGCAAGCATCCGCAACTACAAAATAAGTATTAAGGTAAACCTAACCACATCATTAGACATATGGATCCAAATCAGCCCCTTACGAAGCAACGCATAAACTAGGGTCTAAGCTTCTGTCACTCTAGCAACCCATCATCTACTTATTACTTCCCGATGCCTTCCTCTAGGCCCAAATAATGGTGAAGTATCATGTATTCGACGTTCACATAACACCACTAGAGGAAAGACAACATACATCTCATCAAAATATTGAACGAATACCAAATTCACATGACTACTAATAGCAAGACTTCACCCATGTCCTCAGAAACAAATGTGACTACTCACAAAGCATATTCATGTTCATAATCAGAGGAGTAATAACATGCATTAAGGATCTGAACATATGATCTTCCACCAAGTAAACCAATTAGCATCAACTAAAAGGAGTAATCAACACTACTAGCAACCCATAGGTACCAATTTGTGGTTTTGATACAAGATTGGATACAAGAGATGAACTAGGGTTTTGAGAGGAGATGGTCCTGGTGAAGATGTTGATGGAGATTGACCCCCTCCCGATGAGAGGATCATTGGTGATGACGATGGTGATGATTTCCCCCTCCCGGAGGGAAGTTTCCCCGGCAGAACAGCTTCACCGGAGCCCTAGATTGGTTCCGCCAAGGTTCCGCCTCGTGGCGGCGGAGTTTTGTCCCGTAAGCTTGCCTCTGATTTTTTTGAGGGTAAAAGCCTTCATATAGCAGAAGATGTGCACCGAAGGGCCACTAGGGGGCCCAGGAGACAGGGGGCGCGCCCAGTAGGGGTGGGCGCGCCCCACCCTCCTGGCCAGGGTGTGGGCCCCCACTGGTGTTTTATTCGCTCAGTAATTATTATTAATTCCAAAACTGACTTCCGTGGAGTTTCAGGATTTTTGGTGTTGTGCAGAATAGGTTTCCAATATTTGCTCCTCTTCAGCCAGAATTCTAGCTGCCAGCATCCCCCCTCTTCATGGTAAACCTTGTAAAATAAGAGAGAATAGCCATAAGTATTGAGATATAATGTGTAATAATAGCCCATACTGCAATAAATATTGATATAAAAGCATGATGCAAAATGGACGTATCACCGTCCGCCATACGAGGCCAACAGATGGCAACGACGACGGACAGCAGCAGTGTGGGGTGAGAGTCGATAGGGGGGTAACGGTGCTCTTTGTCGTCTGTTTGCGGACGGCAAAGAGCTTAGCTAGGGTAGCACTAGGAAGATGCCACGTGGCCAGCTATGCCGTCTGCCAGCAGACGACATAGATGGCCCTGTTTGCCAGGCCTATTTGGTCACTTTGTTGTCCGCTTGCAGACAGCAAAATGACCAAATAGGCAGCCAGTGTTGCCAGTTTGCATAGGTGACTGCCACGTGTTCTCTTTGCCGTCTGCAAGCGGACGGCAAAGCTCTTTGCCGTCCGCTAGCAGACGGCAAAGAGGCTACACATCCTCCGTTTTAATTTAAATCCAATTAATTAGACATGGTTTCAAACACAGATATACATGCATACATATCCAACATATCGAACAACATGTCCAACAACATATTTGATCAAATCAAACAACATAGTTCAACAAAGTCCAACATATCCATATATACATAACCACAAACAAGTTTCCAACAACATATCCATATAGACATACATATCCAAACAAGTTTTCATAAATAACAAGGAAGCACCAGAAGAATAGTACACTCCATGAATCCAAGCCTTCCTCATGTAAAGCAAATCTGCAAATTGGGAAAGATGAAAGTTAGAAGAAGAAGAAGACTAGTTAGAAGAAGACAAGTTAGAAGAAGAAGAAGAAGATGAAGAAGAAGAAGAAGAAGAAGAAGAAGAAGAAGATGTTTTCTTCTGTTTCTTTTCTCCTCTCCTCTTCTTTAATTATCTTCTTCTTCTTCTAACTAAGATATGCAAAAATGCCATTTTAATGCTAAGCTAGGTAAAAATGCTAAGTGTAGGTCATTTTAGAGCTAAGCTAGGTAAATAGGTCATCTTGGAGCTTACTAAGGTTATTATGTCATTTTCGAGGAAAATAAGCTAAGTCTATATCATTTTGGACGTAACAAAGATTATCATGCCATTTTTGACCTAAGTATACTAAGTATGTCATAAATGAACTGAATAAGCTAAGTATAGCTCATTTTTTTATATAACTTAGGTAATTATGCCATTTAGGAGGAAAATAAGCTAAGTATCCATTTGTAAAGCAAAACATTAGAGAAAACTTACCCTCATCACAACAAATATGATGAAGATCGCAACTAAGGTAACAATTGATCCAACGACATAATGATACCAAACCTCATTATCAATGGCATATTTTCTAATCTTCTTAAGCTTCAGGCGCATTGCATCCATCTTCAAGCGCACAGCATTCATCTTCATCTTGTGATCATCGATGACATCGGTAACATACAACTCCAATATCATCTTCTCTTCTTCAATTCTTTTAGTTTTTTATTTCAAATACTCATTTTCTTTTTCAACTAAATTTAACTTCTCGACAAGAGGGTCGGTTTCAAATTCCGGTTCACATACCTCCTAGATTAAAATATCTCTATGTCAACTTGATGGCCATAATTGTCATAAATGCGAAATGCAACAAATAGTTATGAAAGAGAATTTACCATATCCGAATGATAAAGCGGGCAAGGGCCGACGGGCACAGACATCAAGACCATGGCACTATGTATAAGAAACAATCATACCAAGTAAGAAATTATACATACCAACTATATATATCATACAAAGTACAACATAAAAATTTGAATACCTAATAATCACTATCGGTAATGACGTGCTCATCATCATCATTATTAAATGCATCATCATCATCATCACTATCGGTAATGACGTGCTCATCATCATCATTAATAAATGCATCATCATGTGGAAGGCCACCTTTACGTAATCGTTCAAGCATTGACAGGTCATCTGCAGCAGTAACTTCTTCTTCTTTCGGCTCTTCTTGTTCCGGCTCAGGGTCGGATTCACTATCGTTGTCTACTTCAATGTTCTAGGGTGGAGTAGAGCGTTTCTTGAAACATTTTTTGGCAAGACGTGTTTCTCGGAAGAATTCTCCTTCGTCATATGTGTCTTGGTTAATGTGACGTTCATAATCCTCTTCATTGGGGGGAGGTGGTCTAACACGTGGCGGCACTTCATAAACGACATCCCAACCACTGAGATTCGGATCACTTTGACATGCCCACGGTAGATAGAAAACTTGGGTTGCATGTTGAGCCATAATATAGACATCAGGAACATCCAAATGGGTGCTTTGTTTGATTTCGACTAGCCCTATATGTTCATGAGTCCTTATAGTCTCCCTGGGCTGGAACCAATAACATCTGAAGACTATGACGTTTGGTGGGATTTCACCATAGAATTGAAGTTCATAAATTGCTTCAACTCTTCCATAATACTCGACACCTCCTTCGCCGATAGCAGAGACACAACAATTTGTAGACTTTCGGTCAGCCATAGATAACTCTTTGCCATAGGTACGAAAGCGATACCCGTTGATGTCGTAATTGTCAAATGAACGGACCTTATAGTCAAAACCATTAGCTACTTATCTTAATTCGGCATCTATAATCTCTGAATTAGCCTACAAGTTTAATACAAAAGGATTGTTGCATTAGTCACAAATTTGCCAAAGAAATGAAAGGGCCTAATGGAAATTACCTTTTTTGAACAAAGAGATGAAACCGGGATATTTTCCTCTCCTTGCTTTGCCAGAAGCTCATACTCTTTGACGGAATCCTTTTGGATCACCGCTCCATACGAGAATATGGCGATGTATCGACTGCATCAAATATCCAGGAATACGAGCAGTTCAAAGAAATTAGAAGTTGCGAAACAATGTAACGAGATCTTACTCGATGTACGGCCGCACTTGTGTTAGGTTGTTAAAGAGATACAGCGAAATGGTCCGCCATTCTTCAACATCCAACGATACTGGTTTCCAAGCACTGGATGATGCGAGATTCCCTTTGAATAGGATGAGGTTGGATTGACCCTTTTTAGGCTCGTCAGCATTTTACCGAGGCTTTGGATTCTGCAAATGACGATTTTTGGCTTCGTAGTGTGCTGTCACGAAGTTTGACGCCTCCTCAGTGATGAATGCCTCGGCCATCGATGCTTCTATTCTACGTTTATTTTTACATTTTGCTCGAAGTGTCTTCTGCATCCTCTCGGTTGAGTAGCACAAACGATTTTGCATGGGCCCCCCCAATCGTGCCTCCATCGGGAGATACAAAATCAAGTGTTGCATTGGATTAAAGAAGCTTGGCGGAAATATTATCTCTAACTTGCAGATCAACTCCGGCGCCAACTGTTCCATTTATTCTAGGAGGCCAGGTGATAGTTCTTTCACACAAAGAACATGGAAGAAATAGCTCAGCTCTACCAGTACTAGCCATTCATCCTCAGGGATGAAGCCACGCAACATCACCGACATTATCCGCTCTATCCATATGTGCCAATCATGACTTTTTAGACCAAATATTTTCAATTTATCAAGACTCGCTCCCCTCTTTAGATTTGCTACATACCCATCGGGGAACATCAACTGCATTTTCACCCACAAAATAATTTCCTTCATAGCTGGCCTTCCAAGATTGAACCATGCCTTTGGCTTCTTCCAGTTCCGCTTTCCTTTCGGTTCTTGCATGTTTTGTAACGGTCTATCACATAGCTCCTCTTGATCATCTCTAGCCTTAGTATTATCATTTGATTTCCCCTCTATGCCGAACAATGTAACAAAAATGGCTTCGGCGATATTCTTTTCAGTGTGCATCACGTCGATGTTGTGTGAGCAAAGGAGGTCTTTGAAGTAAGGCAGATCCCAAAAGCATGTCTTGTGAGTCCAGACATGTTCCTTATTATACCCCTTGAAATACCCTGGACGCTCTAGATCTGGCTCGAGAGTGTTTAACTCATCTAGGGTCGGTTGGCCTGTCAACGCAGGTGGTGCAGAGTGTTTGACAACTCTACCTTTCACGAAGTTCTTCTTGTCTTTCCTGAACTTATGGCGAGGATCTAGAAACTGTCTATGCAAGTCTAAGCAACTATACTTGTGCCCCGCCGTCAGCCAACGAAACTCAAGAGCTCCCTTGCATGTGGGGCACGGGAACCTTCCATGCACACACCAGCCAACGAATAGCGCATACGCTGGCAAGTCATGCGTTGAGTACATGTACCAGGCACGCATTATGAAGTTCTATTTGCTAAAGGCGTCGTATGTCTTGAACCCATTATCCCAAGCTTCTTGCAATTCGTCCTTAAGCGGCTGCATGTACACATTCATATTCTTCCCCGGATAGTTGGGCCCTGGAATTATTAATGTCAGGAAAATGTTCTTTCTTTGCATAATC
>NC_041385.1:38299842-38316578 GCF_002162155.2 Triticum dicoccoides | reverse complement strand
AGCTGTATGGGGCTGCCATCTGACCAAACACACTGAACCCATCTATGCTGACGGCGACTCGAGGATGCCTTGGATCTGCCATTTTTTCCTTATGTAATGCATCGAAGCGCTTCCACGCTTCACCATCCGATGTGTGCACTATCATCACATTCCCATCTGCATCTAGTTTGGTTCTTTTGCCCGTTTTGTGCCATGTCATCTGTCTGGCCATCTCTTCGACCATGAAAAGACGTTCAAGTCTTGGTACGATTGGCATATACCGAAGAACATTAACGGGTATTTTGGTCTGCGTCTTCTCACCCATAACGTTGTCTACCACAACATACCTGGAAGAATTACAAATGGGACAATAGTTCAAGTCCTCATACTGAAGCATAAATAAGACACAACCTTTCTCACAGGCATGTATCTTCTCATAGGGCATCTTAAGATCACGGAGGATTTTGTCTGACTGGTACAACTTTGGAAGTAGCACATGGCCTTTGGGTAGAAATCGTCCGAAAACTGTCATCATCGCGTCGTAGCATTCTCTGCCCAAGTTGAATTGAGCCTTCAAAGCCATTATTTGTGAGATGGCATCCAATTGACAAAGCTCAGTGTGCTCGTGAAGAGGACGTTTTGAGGACTCCAACATTTCAGTGAAGGCCTTTGCAGATTCCTCCATCTCCTCGTCCGAGTCTCGAGCATCGTCAAAGTCTTGCACCATTTATGCGGTCCCGGTACCATGCTCGTCGGTGCGACGACAAACCACCTCGGCTCTGGCACATTGGGCAGACTCACCATGTAATGTCCAGACCGTGTAACCAGGCGTAAAACCAAACTTCTGCAGGTGTTTACTCATTTCAAGCTCGTCCCTCTGATTATAGTTGTCGCACCGGACACAGGGGCACCAGCTAAATTTTTGGCCATTTGCAAATGCGGCTCTAACAAACCCCTTAGGTTTTGTTAACCATTCCTTGGTTCAAACATACTGACTAGTGTAACCGGTGTACATCCACGCACGATCACTCATATTGACTTCCTACTGGACACACAAGAAATATATACATAATTAAGCAAACCATATCCATCAGTTAATGGAGTTTGTTAGTTTTATTATGTCCATGCAACCTACACGCTAATAGGTAAGGATAGGTCCTAATCCCATCCGAGTATGTGTAGATCGGGTTCGTTTTCCCATGCTCTGCTCCAGATCCGACGCAAAATTTTGGCAGCACCTCCCCGTTGTTCTCCTGATACACATCTCGGCAATAAGTAGAGAGGATGTGTACCCGGAGAACAACAGGGAGGCACTGACGAAATTCTGCATTGGATCCGGAGCTGAGCAGATGGGAAAACGAACCCAATCTACACATACTCGGGCTGTCCATGGATAACGTTGGACAATTCGAAAAAATCACGATTATAAATATGCAAATGCATGCATATTTATAGATGTAACCCTTTCGAACGGGAGACGCATAGTGGTTACGCATACTGATGATTGACACCTATAGCTAGCAAGTTTCATCGGCACAAAGACCAGAACAGAGCAAATGAAGGGGGGAGGAGGAGATGTCATTTGTGCTCACCAACGAACATAGGGGTGGAGCTCGTCGAACACTAGACCCTCACAACGACAAAATAACTGCATATTTAAATCGAAAGATGAGTAACGTAGCAAGTATTCGACACCGACGACCACATGTACCTCACACCGACGATACTTGTTATTTATGGTACCATCGACATCGAGGAACCCTCTAACCCGCTCGTCCTCGGGTAAACTAAATAGCAACTACCATTGGTGCAAAGTACATGAGGCGGTCGGCGTTGAACACTAGATCCACATCCCACAAGTGAAGCCGGCGCCTGGAGTCCCGCAACAATAGTTCTGGTGGCCGATGACGGTCGAACACCTTGGCGAATTTCTCTGGCAGTCTCTGCGATGAGGATTAAAGCCAAGTTTTGAAATTTCAAACAACCAAACCGACTTGAGTTAGTTTGGGTGTTTCAAGTTTCAACACTTAGCTTTCAATCGTCATCTCTGAGGCTACCAGAAAAATTCGCAATGGTGTTCGACCGCCATCGAAGCCGAGAACTGTTGCTGCTGGACGCAGGACACCTGTGTCACTTGTGGGACGTGGATGTAGTATTCGACACCGACGGTCACATGTACCTCGCACTGACGATACTTACTATTTAGGGTACAATCAACACCGAGGAACCCTCTTTTTCTTTTTTTTTTCTTTTCTTCTTCTTCTTCTTCTTCTTCTTCTTCTTCTTCTTCTTCTTCTTCTTCTTCTTCTTCTTCTTCTCCTTTTTCCTCTTCTTAAACCTAGCACTAACCTAAAACAAAACATGAAAAACTACACCTAAACCTAGCACTAACCTAAACCTAAAAACTCAAAACTACACCTAAACCTAAAAACTCAAAACTATACCTAATTAAACCTAGCATTAACCTAAAACAAATCAAGAAAATAGAGAACAAAAAAAAGGAAAAAATAGAAAAAAAATACCTCTTCTCCGGCGAGGTCGGCCGGTGGGGCGGTGTGGCGCAGGGGCCGTGGGGAGGAGGATGGCAGCAAGGCGGGGCGACGCAGGGATCTCGGGGAGGGGTCCGGTACCGGGGCGGCCCGGCGCAGGCCACTCCGGTGGCGGGGTGACGGGGCGCGGCGGGGCGACGGTGCGGCGGGGAGGCAGGCCGACGGGGCGACGGGGCGGGGATGGCCGGCGGCAGCGACAGAGGAGATCGAGGCGGGCGCACGCGAGGAAGAGAGAGAAAGAGAGAGGGGGGAGACGGCTCGGCCAGTTAAGTGGGTCTTCTTTGCCGTCTGTTAGCAGACGGCAACGAGGGCCACCGTTAGGGCTGGCCCACGTCTCCTCTTTGCTGTCGGCCAGCAGACGGCAAAGGACTAACAGTGCCGTCGGCCAGCAGACAACAAAGTAATCACCTCTTTTGCCGTCCGCTAGATGACGACAAAAAATCTGACCTAGCCACGCCATGCCCTGTGGGGCCCACCTGACTCTTTGCCGTCTGCCTTCTAGCTTTTGGCCGTCAGCTTGCCGACGGCAAAGAAGCAGCTGATGGCAAACAACATTTTTGCCATCTGCACTTTCTTTGCCGTCCGCTTGGTGGAAGCGGACGGCAAAGAGCCTTTTTGCCGTCAGCTGGCCGACGGCAAAGACTTGGCGGATGGCAAAATGCCAGATTCCAGTAGTGATGGTCTGTCCATAATAACATCTGGATCATTGGATCACGGTCCCTCCCATTTTATTGATGAGTGGAGGCTTCTCTCGTGAAGTGGAGGATTACCAATTGAGTCTGATCTTTGATCTAGGGTTGAGTTGTTAGAGTACAAGGTGACTCGCCTTTGGAAGACACATCGCAAATATGGTAACTAGAACACCACTTCATGGCGGGGGTGACAAATTTGTGATTTGTTTTTTCTAGCCAGGCATGTAGAGGTAAACTTGCATTGTTAACTTGTTGGACGAGTTGTCTTTGTACAGTTGTCCCAACTTCCATTGGTTGGACCTCGTTGTCACGGATGAAATTGGTATCCCGTCGTGTCAAGCTAGACAAGATAATAAAACCACTATTATCTATTTTGAAGGAGGGTTATAGAGGGCAACATAGTTGTCGGTGTTTGTTTCATATCTTGACATGATTCTAGTATCGTTATGCATCTCATGATTCTACTATCGTTACTTTGCATCAAGTTTTATGGCATGAATTTGTGCATCTGCAGACCAAAGTTTTGGCGGTTGAACCTTTCTTTTTGAAAGTAAAAATTATCAAAATTGGAGTGGAAAATGATCTTCCAATAAACAGTAGAGGAAAAGGCATTGAGCTGCGCAAACAGACTGTGCCAGCTGGTTGCTTCCTGAGTCATACGCAACTTGCCATGTCGCTGTCAGGAAACACTCCCTATTTCTACCTTCGTCCGATGAGTTTGTTTGGGCTACCAGGAACTTGCGCCGCCACTGGCCGGCGGTATGCGCCCCGTATTGATTCCTCGTGTCATCCCCGGCTGTGCTCGTCCGCTTGTCGGCGCATCTGCGGCGTGCGACTGCTGTCATGACCTGCGCCGTGAAGAGCCTGCCCTTTCACCCCGACATCTCCTATTGCGTGAACGGCAACCGCCACGGGTGAATCGGCAACCAACCGCTAGCCTAGTCCACCCCCACGGACCCACTCAGCATCAAAGGTGGCTACGGCGGCAAAGTAGGGGCCATTGAAGCGATGTTGCATGAGAAGCGGCGCAAACCCACAGCTCGCCGGCGGATGGAGAGAGGAATACGCTCGCGGAGTTGGGAGGTGGTAGCCGGATAGGTTGTGTGCGCTTCAAGAAATAGCACGGCGCTATTTACAATCTACGGAGAGGACCAAGTAAGCATGTGCCTTCCTCTTCAACGATTAATCTGCTTGCTATGAAAGTATGAATTGACATATATTGTAACAATGTTTATATGGATATACATCGGAATATTGAAATTTAGGGGCTGTAGTTCGAGCCCAAATCGCGAGTATTAAGTTTTGGTGGAAATTTACAGCCAAAAAGGTCTTGGTAGATTTCTACACCCGATGCCTTTTAGCAGTTGAAACACAAAAGTCATCAGAATAAATTGTATTCCTTCTGTGGTCGGTAACTTAGGATGCTATCATTCGGCTGCTCCTAACTCTAGGTCATGCATACATGGAATATATCCTACTACAAGTACAATGCCGAATTCAACTTCTGAATGTACAGTAGTGCAGGCCACCTTCTCACTGTGTTGGAAATGAATGTAGGTTCTTTGATTCACGAGGCCTATCTGCTCAAAGAGTTGGCGATTGTTGTAGGATTTTTGAATTCACAAGGCTGATCTCTTCAGGTTTGGTAGAACTTGAACTTTTTACATCCAAATTCTGAGCTGAGCTTTCACTGTAATGAGACATAAGCGGGTAGTCAAGTTATTATTGCACAAACTGGTCACATAGGAAAACAAAGGAATAAAGATATGGGAGAAATATCTTACAATAGTTCACAGAAGTTCTTCTTCGGCGGCATGTCCAGATCATCTAACCTTCTCTCAAACATTTCTAGAACTTCTGTTATAGTAGGTCGATACATAGGTAACACTTGTATGCACCACAAGCCTATTATGATCATCTTTCTCGCGATCTCCTCAATTTCTCTTGTAACTTCACATGCTTGTAATCCCTCATCTTGCGCAAAGTGGTCATAAATCCAATCTGGAAAATACTTTTCACTGGATTTTGCAACAATTGATTTTACGTTTCTCCTACTCCAACCATCTCCAGTAGCATCATTCCATAACTATAAACATCCGACTTTGTTGAAACCACCCCGAAGGTCCGATAGTGAACTTCTGGAGCGATAAATCCAATTGTTCCTCTAGCTCCAGTCATTGAAAGCTTGCTCTCCTTTGTATGACACAATTTAGCTAGACCAAAATCAGCAATCTTCGGGCTAAAATCTTTGTCTAGAAGGATATTTTGGGGCTTGATAACAAAATGGACGATACGTGTATTACAACTATGGTGCAAGTATTCGAGGCCACGAGCAATCCCGATTGCTATCGCATAGAGCCTCTCCCATCCTAAAATTTCTTTGGGCTTCTCTGAATAAATGTATTTATCCAAGGAACCATTTGGCATGTACTCATATATAAGAGCACGTTTTGATCCCTCCAAACAAAACCCAAATAGACTAACAACATTAACATGAGAGGTCCTTCCAATGCTCATAACTTCATTCACAAACTCATCCCCGTTTCCTTTGCAGTCATGCAATAATTTCACAGCAACCAGACGACCATCATGTAGTCTTCCTTTGAAAACAACACCATAACCTCCTTTTCCAAGCTAGTCGTTGTGAGAAGACATTATCTTCATTATCTCTGAGTACATGTATCTTTTCGGAGCTAGCGATCCATAGGACGCTATCAGGACCTCGTAATTCTTTTCAGTGTTGCTTTTAGTCGTCTCGGAAAGGAGAAACCATAACCTCTTCCCCTTTCTATACCATATCAGCACATAAAGACATGTAAAGAGAAAGGTTGCAGCTGCTGATGTCATACCTGAGATGGAACCATATGTTATTTCCTTAAACCAGAAGTTATAATACAGTCATAATGATTTCCAGGCCATCAATAGTTTAAATATCTCTTTCTGCAAGAGTACATTGTGGCAAAAGTAGCAACAAGCTAAATACCATAAATTGACCGGTCTCATTATTATGCACAAGCTTAGATCTGCTTGTTTAAAAGAAATTACAATCAATTTTCAATGACTACAGACAGATAACTTTTCAAGTTCCTATTTATTATAGATAATCACTATTAGGTAGCTACTGATATATAAATGGCCAAAAATTAGCATACCTATTAGCATAATTTTGTGCCATCGCTTCTTGCTACCTGGAATATAACATAACATTTAGGTATAAAAACGGTGTCACCCAATACTACTACGTTGGACTTTTTTCAAAAAGAAGAGATAATCATTACATATCAATATTCAATATTAAAAGAACATTGCAACATTCAAGCAGGAACGTGTGCGTGCTTTATTATTTTTTTCTGCAAATGTCCGTTATACCAGCATGATACTCACTGCACCAAAACCGAAGAGTACTTAGGGTACAAAATTAGACCAGTGCCATGCATTCTGTTGAAATCGTACAAAACAGTTCTCATGGTGTATTTGAACTAAAACCACGTCAGTTATTTTGGGGCCGAGGAAGTAAATAGCAGTTAGACACATGATGTGTTCTCTTTCGCTATAAACCACTATGATACGAGTAACGACTATGATACATGTGAAGCTGACCACAGCTGTTCTTACACGACGTTGGCACAGTGGCACTCGAAGATATCGTAGTCGGTGTTAATCCGGCAACGTCTACCACTCCTCGCACGCTGCACAGTCGCCGGCCGTGTAATTAAGAAGAAACCCACCCTTCATCAGCCGCTGGTAGTTTGCCCTGGCCGCCCCAGGGTACCTAACCCCAGCACTGACATCAGCGACACCGTGCAGTTCCTTGCCCCAGTGCCCATTATATTTGTTGTCGGTCTTCAACCCTCCGGCGAGCTACGCAAATGAGTTGAACGTGGTTGACATATTGGTTCCATCATTCTTCCAGTTCACTATCGCCCACATAGGCAACGGCGGCCGCGCCTGTAGGTCGGTGCAGTCGTGGAGGAAGAAGAGCTCCTGGTTGGTGGGGCTGATGCTGAGTGGCATGAGGCCAAGGTCGGAGGAGGCATTCACTCGGAGCTCGATGTCGCAGGTGCCGTTTGAGAGCTTATGGTGGTGCCAGAGAGGAGAGTTAACAGAAGCATGGATGAGCAGAACAAGGCAGCTGCAGAGACTTGAAACTGATCCATCTGCTTGGTGTTGCAAAACTTTTTTTTTGCGGGGTGCTTGCTCTTGCAAACTACTGGACCTTCCACGGTCAAACACGGCCTAACAATTGCCGGACCTTCCACGGTCAAAGTATCATTATCGTTTACTTTCTCATGACTTCAAAATCTTGATTGGTCGAATATTTGTTTGTGGAGTGCACAGATCAGAAGGATCGTGCCATTTTCCTACTAGCAATGACAACGGTGATAGATCTGGCGTCTCTCACTTCTCTTCTTTGCAGGAATCCATTTATCACTTATCAATATAATTTCAAACCATGTTTTGAAGTGATACTCCAGCTTGGTTGAAACTGTGGACTTGAGCGTCAGGCGATTTCGATCATCTATGTGAGCAAAATTCTTATGTAAATCAGCAGGTTGATTATTCAGCAGCAGATGGAGTTTTGAAAAGAGTAAATTGTCCAGCCAAACAAAAATGAGGTATAAGAGTCTCTCAGCCACAGGGGGTTAGACGCGATGTGACTGCTCCCGTGGACTAAAGATTGACAAGGTGTATTATTGATCTTTCAAGATAACTATCACATTTTTCATTATATTTCGATGTCCTGGAATCTATTAGGATAATGGAAATTAATTTGGAGGCATACCGGCATATGTGACCGCAGCATGCCATCGGGGCAGAGGCACGTGAACTCCAAGGTTGCGTTGCTGTACCGGCACTGGCCGCTGCTAGAGACGCAGTTGGGGCAATCCCCATTGCCAGTGCCTGGCCAATCCAGGACGGTGCCATATTGCCACTCCCAATGACACACGGTGACAGGGCTCACATCTCTCATCTTTTCGTTAGAGGAATCCATATGTCACTAGTCATTTTTAATATAATTGTCATTCCTAAACAAATCTTCATCTATGCTCTAGCTTGTTTGAAACTCGGGACTATACGCCTATCGTAGACGATTTTGATCATCTAAGTGGTCAAAATTGTCGAGTCGAAGCATCCAATCGTGGGCATTTATGTACTACCTTATCTTATGTTATGCATCGCGATCAAGGCGGGGAAAAATGAGAGAACTTAATATTTATTTGCTAATTAAAATCATTGCATGCAATAAACTGATCACTGCATGTCATGCTATAGGTAGTCTCAAGTCATCAAAGCCCTTCCCAATGCTCCATCTTGTACGGGTGCTAAGCCTGTCATGTAGGCAAATCTGATGTGGTAGACAATTAAGAGGAGGGTGATGGGTTTGGTGACCCCAGGAAGAACCAATACCAAGCGCGCAAACCTAGGCCAAACATTTAAATGAAGCAAGCTCACTAATGCATGAAAGAGTTTAGTAGCTAAGTTATTAAATGAAGGGACATTAGCAACAACAAATTAAGCATCTATGCGTTGGAGACTATAGTTACTAAACTATTTAATGCGCATAGCACCTCATGTAAGCAACTATCCATTGGAGGAGGTGTAAAAACATATACATGTCACGTCTCTTATTAGTTGATTATTTTATTCATGTCAAGAAACAAGAAACAAGATGGGAGTTAATGCACCGCGCCTAAGTGTTTTGAAAGTATTTGGTTTTTGCAAGATGACTTAAGCATCGATATGAAGATAGTACTGCCCGGCGCCTAGTTGCTGCTAAGAAGTACTCCCTCCGTCCCAAAATATAAGAACATTTTTGACACTATTGCTAGTGTCAAAAACATTTTTATATTTTGAAACGGAGGGAGTATTTGACAAGTGACGAGGGTGAGTGTGCTTACCGCTACCGGCACTCGGCGGCTGCCATGTTAGGAGGAAGCCATCGCTAATGAGTTCCTCATAGTCGCTGGCGTTCACCTCTACAGATGCCCCCAGCACCGGCACAACGGTCACGCTGCATCCCTCCAAAGCGTAGCCACCGTCTATCATGCCCGACACGTTATAACGCCCTCCCGCGCGGACAAACGTGTTGTTCTGGCACACTGTGTCCACCAGCCCTGCTCGGGTCGCCGGCGCCTTGGTGCAGTTGTAGAAGATGAGGTTCTGAATCAGGGGGCTTATTGAGAATGGATGCCCGATTTTGGTGGCCGTGTTTGCCTTCGGGACATGGCAGCCATTCTCGTCAGAGTGATTGAAGCCTCTGAGTTTGTGGACGTCAGAAACTAGCAAGGAACCGTTGATGTAGAAGATGTCCAGGATCTGTAGCTCGTGCTCGGGCTCGTAGTAGCCGAGGTAAGGGACTCCGTTGGAGCAGTGGACCTGGAACCCAAGCTAGACGCACCTGTTCTCCTCAGAACCCGAGACGACCCCGAACGGGGCTGAGACACTCATGTTGCCGCATCGCTTGGGTTCGCAGGCTGCGGCAAGCAATGGAGTCGGCATCGTGGAGATGATGACGAAGGATAGGAAGTGGCGAGGCCCAAGCCATGGGAACATCGAGCAGGACTTTGTTCCACAATTTTTTTGGCACCAAGTCCATGAAACGGCACATGTATATGAGGGGGAGTCAATGAGCGAGTCGTGTTTGCAGGAACATTTGACTGCTTTTTGGCTGCGCAACCATCGTCCACATGTCGATCTGGCTCATCGTGTCGATCAATGCCGGTTGGTGGCACGCTCTTGTTGACCATGGTTGACAAGATGTGCCAACTGGTGTACATGACTGGTAACAGTGTCTGTACATAGTAGTAGTACATGCGTGATGAGGAAGGTAGTAGCCAAGCCGCCCCACGGCTTGCCGGTTGCGGCGAACATCCGCCACGGAGGAGATTGTCAGGTTGCCACATCATGCAGTTTCGCAGGCTCTTTGTGCTTGCACGCCTGGTCAAATGGGTAATGGCTGCAATGCAAACGAAGCATAAACACAACGGCAGCAACGAGCTGGTTGGAGTTGAAAACATCTGAGATCTGGCGATGAATTGCGTGGATGATAATAATATATGATATACCAATACAAATAAACGGGGAAATGAAGGACTTTGACGGACTGTTGATAGTTGAGCAGCAGATGGAACATTCAGAAGAGAAATAATCGCCCAACGGAACGAAATGGAGGTATAAGAGGCTCTCAGCCCAAAGGGAGTGCTTTGAGATGCGACCGCTGCCGGTGGACTAAGCATTGACAGTGTGAAAAGGGGACTTCGATACTTCTTGGAAACTTGCAGTTTGCGTGGAATCTAACTCACATCAGTCTTCGGTGATTTTTCCTTTTCTTTAATCCACAACATATCAGTCAATTCCGTCCACCCGTCAACGGGCTGTCTATTTTTTTTTTTCGAATTTGCTTGTTCCTCTAGAATCTTTACTGGTCAACAACACTAAAGTATGTGAATTGTAAGGCAAAATTTTGAAACAGCGATAATGGCAAGCTAGTGGGGCACAATGGCACATCAGAATGATAGGAGATAGATATGGTAACTGAATTGCCGGGAAACATACATTGGAATGATAGGAGATAAGATATGGTGATTGAATTGTGTTGACGATGACAAATACAGTGGAGGACGGAAGGCACAAGTAGAGTTCGACGGAATTGACTGGTTGAAAAATGTTATTTCAGAAGAAAAAACAATAGTCAGTGGAATCAAGGGACAAGTCTTAGACCATTATTGAGGGCAAGATGTGACTGCCGATTGTGGATTAAAGATATGATGGACTATATCTATGCTTGCAGAGTAGTGCCATGGTACGTCACTGTTCTATATTTCTCTTTGGATTTTGCTTTGGTGAATTGGTATTACTAGTTTCTTGCATGCTAAATTGTTCTAAGTACTTAGTCGTGGTTGAGCTATCACCGTGGAATTAGGTCGACACTTCAAAGCAAAGAGAAGGGGCGAGGAAGAAGAAGATGATTGTTAGAACTAAGTCAAAGAAGTTGCCCATTGAAGATGCTGCTATCAAGCCATAAATAAGTTTGATGAGAGAAAACTGTTGAAGTGTATATGTGGATTGTCTAGCTTGGTTACGTGCTTAAACATGCAACCAACATGTTCAGGGTTCAAAACCCAGTAAACGCAATAAATGATAATTGCAGCCTGCCCCTGCTTCCGCTGCCCACGTCATAGACTCGAAAGGAGCACAGACCTCGGGAGAGGGGGGGGGGGTGTTGGCTAGTTCATGAAGCTTAGAGCATCTCCAGCCGTTGGCCTCCCAGGGGGCGCCTAAAATCGCCGCCTGGGGGTGACCCGACGCAAAAAGTGGGCCTGGGGGCGAGTTAGCCCCCAGCCGCCGCCCCTAGGGCCGGCCGCAGGCGTGGGAAAAAAATTAGACAAACTTGGGCTGAAACACGCCAATTTTCGGCAAACTTGGGCTTTTATATTCGCAAATTTGGGCTAAAACACGCCATTACATAAAAAAACTAGTCAAAAAAACTTGCTGAAGGCCGAGAAGTCGCCGTCGTCGCCGCCATCGTCGGCCTTCTCCTCCTTGACTCGGGCGCCCCTGCTGGACCCCTCCCCGGCTAGTGGCGGCAGCGGCGGCGCGTCGTCGTCGTCGTCGCTGTCGTCGATGATGACGACGCCGCCTTCATCGCGGCCTCGGCGGCGCTGTGCGAAGCGCTGTAGGGTGGTGCGCTGGCGCTCCCTCGCCATCTTCAGGGAGGCTTGGCATGCCCATTCAAGGGCCGTGTCGTCGTCGAGCTCGACCTCGCCGTGCTCCGCCTTCACTGGCGCCAGCAACCCTGGCTCCGTCTTCACCGGAGCCAGCCCCGGCTCCGTCTTCACCGGCGCGAGACCCGGCTCCGTCTTCGACTTGACAAAGCGCGGGGGAGGAGCCGACGAGGAGGCGCGTCGGCCGCCCTCGCTGATGACGATACCTGCGCTGCGTGTACGCCGGACGAGCGGCGCTCCTCCGCGGGATCGGACTTGACCCGAGCAACGATGGAGTGCCGGAGGATTGGGAGGAAGAACGCAACGAGGAAGAAGAGGAGGAGGAGTCGAACCTCCTCGGCGCCCATTGCCCGTCGCGTCGGCGGTGCGTCGGGGCGGCCGTCCTCGCCGGGGGGTACGCCAACGATGGGTTGTTGCCGCCCTCGAGGTGCGTCAGCACACCGTCGAGGGTGCGGCCGGGGACGCCCCACCAGAGGTGGCGGCCCTCGCTGTTCTTGATGCCGCCGACCACCGGCACCCCGTTGGTGGACGCCAGCCGCTGCTGCTGGCGGAGCTCGAAGCACGCCGCCCAAGCCGTGTTGTTGTCGGCGGCGTACTGGGGAAGGCAGCAATGGACGTTAGTGAGAGAGGCGCGCGCGATCTCGACCTCGTCGGCGAAGTACGATGGCTTGGTGACGGCGTCTGGCAATGGGGGAATGGGCACTCCCCCATTGCTGAGCCTCCAGCCCGTCGGCCCAGCGCGCATGTCCGGCAACGCCGGGATGTTCGCCTGGAACAGGGGCCAGGACTCCTGCTCGCGGAGCGAACGGCGGCCGAAGCCGTTGGCCGCCGCCTCGTCTTCGGGGAAACGCTCGGCCATCGGTGAGAGGGAGTGGCTGGGGAGAAGAGATCGGCGGGAGAGGAAGGGCTGGGGTGGCACTCCAACGCAGGCGAGCTAGACCATATATAGCCTTGCCGTCCGTGTGTACGCATCCGAGGGAGGGGAGGCGTCGGCGCGCATCGGCCCACCGCCCCATGACGCGCCGCCCGTGAGGTCTCAATGGAAAAGCTGACCGGCGACAGCCTTGCCATTGATTCCCCGCGGGAAACCGAGGCGTCGGGAAGACGAGGCGGGCGGTGTCGCTGACGCGGCTGCCCCACGGCGCTTTCGCGCCAAAAAAGATTCATCCGGTGCCCCCGAGCGCCTCCCAGCGCGCCGGGTTCGGGTTGGGTGCGCCGGCGCCAATTTCGGCCCAAGCCGACAAAAATTGGGTCCCTAGGGGCGCGACTGGGCCAATTTTTTGGCGCCGGCAGCCGAAATGTCGCCTGGGGGCCTTGTTGGGGGCGCGGCTGGAGATGCTCTTAACATGGTATCAGAGCTAAGGTCTTGAATTCCAATTCTGGCTTTCACAATTTATCCAAAAATTGTTGCTGCCCCCCCCCCCCACCCCTATAGGTCATGTTATATATATTTCTAAATATAAGAATGTCTCCAGCAGAAAGAACGAACTGTAGCGTGGCCCGGTCTTTTCCTCAGTCACTCAGTAATATGATTGATTGCTTGGTTTTATTAGTGAAACCCTAACTACATAGTTGAATAAACCTTCACAATGTGAAAAAAAGGAATTGGTTGTTTTTTAAAAACTTTGTTGTTTTGCGTGAAATCTGTCTCGTGTCAGTCTTTCTTTAAATTTTCTTTTCTTTTTTCCACAGCATATCAGTCAATTCCATTCACCCGTCGACGGGCTGTCTTTGTTGGATTGACTTTTATTTTGCAGGTTCCTCTAGAATCTTTAATGGTCTACAAAGTTAAAGTATGTGAATTGTAAGGCTAGAAATTTGGAACAACGATGGTGACAAGCTATTTTGGCACATCAGAACGGTAGCAGATAGATATGTTGATTGAATTGTGTGGACGATGAACATTGGATGGAATGGTACGAGATAAGATATACTTCTTCCGTTCCAAAATTGATGACTCAACTTTGTACTAACTTTATGAGGGGGTAGTGGTTAAACTATGTGGGCGACGTATGCAAAGACAAATACTGCAGAGGAGGAGGGCAAGTAGGGTCCGGCGGAATTGACTGGTTGAGAAATGATTTTTCAGAACAAAAAAAAAACAGTTCAGTGGAGCCCAAGGGACAAGTCTTAGACCATTCTTGAGGGCAATGCGATGTGACTGGTGATTGTGGATTGAACATATGGACTATGTGTGCTTGCAGAGCAGTGCTATGCCATGTCCCTGTTCTATATTTTTCTCAGAATTTTGCTTTCAAGAATTGGTATTTCTAGTTTCTTGCATGCTAAATTCTTAGAGGTAATGCTTTTTCAGTCATTTTTTTCCGATAAAGGATGAATTTTATTGGCTCAAATGGACCATCGAGAAGATACAATATGAGCACACACCCGGCCTCTGCATAACTAGGATGCACACAGCCAACCCAACACACACATGCATAAACACGCCAACAACTAGCAATGTCATAAGACCAAAAGCTATGCATAGGCATGGAAAAAAGAAAAAAAAAGTACAAAGCTCCTAAGAGATCAGATCAGCAATCGACAAACTAGAACTGAGACCATGTCCGCACCAACTATTGACATCACATGAAGGTCGATGATCTTCAACAGCAACGCCTTCAAGAAGGAAGTGACACTCAAGCGCCGCCGTCACCGGATTCAACCACAAAGGCCAGAATCAAAGTTTTCACCCTGAATAATAGTCTGAATATATCCGAGCAATGCCTCCAACAAGGTAACGACATACAAAACATCGTCATTGCCAGGTATGACCAGTCGGGTCTGACCTAGGCTTTCGCCCCGGAGCTCGAGACCAGGTGCTCACAGCACCACCATCAAAGCCACGCATGTGTTGTCGCCACCACTATTCCGCAATACCAGCAGCTACAATTTGACCGCCACCACTCCATCAAACATCCCTGTGCGTCAAGTCGTTGTCCATAATTTGTATCAGACCACAGAAAGTCATCCACCGGATCAACAGATAAAACCTCCCGAAGTCTTTTCGATAACCTTGCTGTCATGGATCCGTGGGAAGTCACTACTGAACAGTCAGTAGTCACCACTGCCCGGCCAATCTGATCAAAATCACCACCACCAACCGAGGATCGCAATGTCAGCGGCTCGCACCGCACACGCACAAGGCCACCACATCGCCACAGCCCCACATGCCCAGAGACTGCCGTGGCCGGAGCCGTGCCATTAAAGGTGCACCGCCAAAAGTAGCTGCCGCAGGGGAACGAGCAACATTGCCAGAAGAACCACGACTCCGGAGCCACCACCACCGATGGAGTGAGGTGGGCGGCAGACCGGAGTGGTGTCAACAAAGAACCACCGCGAAGCTTGAACCCACTGCCAAAGGAACGCCGTGACACACAATGTCACCGCAATTCGGAGCAGGCACTGCCGTGGATTGAGGTGCGGGGGAGAGCCCGCATACCGCCGGATCTGATCTAGGGGAGAGCCCGCGGTCCGCCGGATCCAATCTGATGGAGAGCCCGTGGTGCATGTCGATGGAACAGAATCATGCGGATCGAAGGAGCCCTCCTAGTGCCTGGTGTAGTGCGCATCACATCCAGAAAGAGAGCCCAGGGAAGCAGCCGCCATTGACCTGGATCTTAACTTCATAGAGTACTTGATGGCAGTCATGGCACACACCTGGATCGCAAATAGTTTTGCTTGGCCCCGATCTGGATGGATGTGGACGCCGCATGCACCGGCCGAAGATCCGACGTGCGCCGGCGGCGCCGTCAACCACCGCATGGGAAGCCGCCAATGCCTATCTTGCCCCGAGAGCGTACAGGGAAAGGCCCCGCCGCCGCCACCACAGCACGGGCTTTGCCCGGCGGTGACCTCCGGCGGCGGCGAGGGGGAAGAGCAGACGAAGGAGGCCGAGGTGGTGTAGATGGGATCGCCTCCAGCAATGAACACGGTCTTTTATTAAAAAGCATGCCGGTAGACACCTTTTTAAAAAAATTAATATTATGGTTGCATGCATCACTCTGATGCAGAGGCCGGGGGTTACCCTCCTTTTTCAAAAAAAAAATAATGGGTCGGAGATGGTCAGGTTGCCGCATGTCTTGGCCGAGCACGAGCAGCCCTCTCGTTGCTGTTCTTCAGCCGCCACCAGCATCAGTGGCAGCCACCAAACCCAGAGGAAGGCTAAGAACCAGGAGGCCGGAGCCATTGGAGTATAAGACTATCAAGGGCGCTGGGGAGAGAATTGAAGGAATTGTTCTGCAGAGTGAACCATAAATGGAGCAATGGAGTCTTTGGCAGTCATCGCACGTCCACACATACGAAATTACGAATACGAATTCCCGAGTACCCAATTGACGGGGCAAGGGAAGACATTGGACAAATCCACGAGTTGCTGCAGATCAAGCGGTTGCATGACTTTTCAGCTATGTCGAAATTATTGCATGACAAGATCATGAGCTGTCTCAGTCTCGGATGCCGTAAGCTGTCCGTCACGGATACAACGTGACTGTAGGCTGCCGAGACCGAACAGGTACTAGAGGGTGACATACTGACGTTCCTGCACCACTTGGGCGTAGTTCACCATGGCTATCAGCACGGATAAGCATGTTGTTGCTAGGACGGAAAGGTTTGTGTACCAACGGGGGATACATCGCGATTCGCGATATACGGATAAGGTTGATCCGTGCGTGGCTGGTAGCCGTGGTGCTGCGCGGAAGCCGGAAGAACACACGCACCACGTCTGTGTGTTTGTGTGTATGGAGATGGAAACCGGGACTATCGTGTTGCTCCTATTTGGTTCGATCGGT
>NC_041385.1:38284602-38299476 GCF_002162155.2 Triticum dicoccoides | reverse complement strand
GGGGGGCTCCGCCAAAACCACCACCATCAAGTCCACCTCCACCAAAACAACCACCGCCAAGACCACCTCCGCCAAAACCGCCACCGCGACCACCATCACTTTGCCAGATCGGAGTGACTGGGGTCGAAGGAGCAGGAGTCGAGCCGCTGGTCCCCTACATGTTTGAGAGAAGATTCTAACGGTAAATATGACATGATAGTGTTGAATGAACAAGAACTAGTTTCTCAGTAGTTATGCAAATGTAATAACCGGACTACCACCGCCTAGTGCCACCCATTCCTCGAACGTGGGAATGTGTGGGGCTTCTCCCGCAGGTGGTGGTGGGGGTCCAACTTGTGGTGGCTCCGTGCGGTTAGACCAAGACGCCAACATAGCTTGGATGTTAGTTAAACAAGCAAACTAGAAAGTCAGAAGGAATGAAAGTGCAAATTTGAGCTTGGTTTTAAGAGGGCAAAACTAACCGCCATCACTTGACGATTGTAATCATCGTTTGCCTTCACTCGTTGCAAGTACTCCCGCACCTCAATATGCCTATGCTCGAGAAAGGCCTGATATGCCTACAAAATTGAGGTTGTTTCTAAGTGGGCAGTGCTGAAAATAAACTAAGAAAGATAGAGACAAAGAAGATAAGGGGAAGTACTTACAGCGCGTTGGCGGACTAAGGGAGGCTACGAACGCCCCGTACTCTCTAACGGGCTTGGGTTGGTAGCTCGAAGCCGTGTGTACGAGATCGACGGAGTGGTCAAGCCATCAAAACACGGATACCGGCCATGGGACTTACCCTGGATGGCCACCACCGCCGTGTCGTCGATCTGAGACTTGGCGACCTCAGGAACGGGAACATCCGTATGCAACTTCTGATAGTTCTGAGTGTAAGACTCCAGGTGCTGCTTGGTGTTGCCGTGGTACTGGCTCTCGCCGTCCTTGCGATCACTCCGCTCGCGGGCCAGCTTCCACGACTCCATGTCTGAGAGCGGCCTCTGCAACTTGTCCTCCTGCAAAGTCAAACAGAAATTAGTCATACATAAGAACATGACGGTAAAGAAGAACCAAAATGCATCATGCATATAGATATACCTTCATCGCCTTGAAGCCCCAGTGCTTCCTATTTTCTTGGCCGTGTGTCCCGTCTTTTCCACGGTTAGCCTGGGCCTTGATGCTCTTGGCAGCAAACTCTGCATCGTCACCGACCCACCTATCCACCAAACACGCCCATCCGTCATGCCTTCCATAGCACCAACGAGGAACAACCTATGCAAATTTTGGAAGCATGACAAGTGAGCACGAAACATATAATTGACTCCTTGAAACAATGAAAAGTCAGTAATAGTTACCATCATGAACTGCTCCCTGCTCATGGTAAGTTTTTGCTTCTGTGCTTGAGTTTTGGTCATCTTTTATTGCAGGTAGATGTGGTAGTACTGCGAGACGGCAACCCAACGCACCTCGTACTGCAACTGACGAGCTTTCTTCTTTGCTGCAGTAAGTAAGACCACGTCGGCTCTGGCCTTGTGCTCATCAAGAACTCTATAGAGTTGCTGCAATCATGCATAAATCAGAAGCAAACAAGGCATGAGTTGAGTGACTCAATGATAAACTATTAACGAAACTGAAGACAAGTGATTCAAAAGAGAACTTACCCAAAATTTGGTGATCACGGCCTTAGCGGCTGTCCCGTACTCCGCGTTGCTGCAAGCCTCGTAGTGGGCCCAGCTTGTGGCCAAAACACGCAGCTTCGGGTCCCTGTCTGGCCGCGGGCAGAATAGGCCAGGCCAAAACTCCTTCAACAGGACAGTGATAAGGCCGTTCGGTTTACGGCCCTTTCCGCGAAGGATCCAGTTACTTCAAAAGAATCAAAGGATTGCCATGTGTATAATAAGAAAATGTTGTCATGTGTTGAAAATATGATTCAGATGCACTTACTCTGTCCCCGCAGGTTCAATGAGCCACTTGTGCGCCTCGATAGAAGGTGGTGTAGGTACTCCGGCATTACCACGCAGCCACCCCTGCGGAGCACCCGATGGCAAGTCACCCCACAACTCAGGGTCAACCTCCCCTCCACCCTCCTCGCCCCCTCCTCACCCTCCTCCTCGGCCTCCTCCTCCTCGGCCTCCTCCTCCTTGTCCTCCTCCTCCTCGCCATCAGGAACATACTCCTCCTCCTCAGACTCAGAAGCTGCCTCAGCATAGGAGGGCATCGAAGAAGACCCTCCTATTTCGGACACGGCCCAGAGTTTTTTGGCCCGATTGCCTCTCCCCCCACTTCCTCGTCCTCTAGGGGCTCTCCCCCACCCCCTCCTCCTCTAGGGTCTCCTCCCCCGACCCCTCCACCTCCCTGTGAGGTGCCATCCTCGCGTAGTCGGGAGGGAACCTTGTGGGCTCGTCCACTCTGAGTAAGTCCTCCTTTGAGTTTACTGAGGAAATTGGCGCCACTGGACTTGCCCATGATTAGCAAACCTGCATTGAGAAGAGAATAAACAATTAGTAAGGATATAAAAAACAAGCATACAGGAAAGACATTAATAACATAAGAGCACATTAAGCATACTATTGTAATGATCATTAAAAGAACTTACATTTTCTAGAACCCATATGAATCATCACTATTATAATCTATTTGTCGACCGGTCTCATCATCACTATCCCACATATCTTCTTCGTTGTTCCGACGGAGGTGGAGGCTCTTACTCATCGTCAGCGTTAGCGTCTTCATTTAACTTTTCAAGCATAATTATGTCTCTTTGATTCACAACTGCCTCACCATCAATCCGTGCACCGTCGTCGTTTGGGTCCAGGTCAACATAACCCAAGTCATCATCCTCCTTGTTTCGGACCACATCATCATGTTCCTCTTGAAAGAACACTCCCTCGTATGTCATGGGGTTTATGTTGTAGTAATCATCATCGTTCGGGTCTGGTAGCTTACCATGTGGCGACACCTTGAACACAACTTCCCAACCCTTTAGGTACTCTTTCTGGCATGGGTAAGGCAGATAATATACTTGTGTGGCCTGGGTAGCGGCGATAAAGAGATCAGCTCCGGCATAGACAGTTGATGGTTTAACTTCAACTAAACCAATAGAAGGCATATGTCTCAGATCCTTTTTGGGGTCGAACCATCGGCATTTGAACACAGTGAGACTTAGGTGTTTACGGCCACGTTTGAATGTAAGCTCGTATATTTTTCCTACCCTTCCGTAGTAATCTACTTTATTATGTCCTTCGGTGAAGACTCCGGTATTTATTGTTTTGGGATCAGGCCGACTATTCTGGTGCTCCTCTGTATGGAAGCGATACCCATTCACATCATACTTTTGGCATGTCATGACGGTAGGGTCAAAACCCATGGAAACCCATCTCAATTCTTCATTGATTGATTCGTTCGGATCATTTCCCTACAAGTTTAATTGAAATTATAGGGTGCATGAGTTTAATTGCAAGTGTGAAATGGGTAATAGGGAAGTGTGAAAAATTACTTTCTCCATGAACCACGCAACGAAATTTTTCCTTCCATCAGCACCCTTTCGGAGAAGAGCAAGTGCCTCCGCTTTAGTAGGAGGCAGCATTCCCATCCACTCTTCCTCAATAAATTGACTACAATAAGAAAAGCGGTATAAGAACTAGGCAAAGTGAACATAATGAATTGACTAAAAGAATGGTGCAAAGGTATTACCTCATCCACTCATCCTCAACTTCCTTGATGTTGTGCAAGATATAGAACATGACATCCTCCCACTCATCTCGTGGCATGACATAAGATGTCGAGCATCCAGCCCTGCCACCTTGCCCGATGAATAGAGGCAACTTGGGTTTATACTTGGGTTCTTTTGTATTATATCGAGACACCTTATTGTGCAACGTGGGAACATGGTATGGACAGTAGGTTGTCCTGAGGTCTGCCACCTCCTCTAGGATAACTACCTCAGCTATGGAAGCTTCAATCTTAGCTTTGTTTCCACATTTCTGTCTCAGATGCTTGTTCTGTCTCTCAGTGCCGTACTGCCAACGATACTGCACAGCCCCCCCCCCCCAACAATACCTCATTCACAAGGTGCAAAATGAGATGTGTCATCGGAGTAAAGAAGCCTGGCGGGAAGATCTTCTCTAGCTTGCATATTGATACGTCTCCAACGTATCTACTTTTCCAAACACTTTTGCCCTTGTTTTGGACTCTAACTTGCATGATTTGAATGAAACAAACCCGGACTGATGCTATTTTCAACAGAACTGCCATGATGTTGTTTAATGTGTAGAAAAGAAAAGTTCTCGGAATGTCCTCGAAATCCACGGTGGCACTTTTCAGAATTAATAAGAATTTTTGGCGAAAGAATCAAGGTCAGGGGGCCCACGGGCTGTCCATGAGAAAGGGGGGCACGCCCCCCCCCCTAGGGGTGCGCCCTCCTATCTCGTGGGCCCCCCGGACCTCCTCCGACCTCAACTCCAACTCCATATATACCGTCTCCGGGAGAAAAAATCAAGGAGAAAGTTTCATCGCATTTCACGACACGGAGCCGCCGCCAAGCCCTAATCTCTCTCGGCATGGCTGATCTGGAGTCCGTTCGGGGCTCCGGAGAGGGGGATTCGTCGCCGTCATCATCATCAACCATCCTCCATCACCAATTTCATGATGCTCACCGCCGTGTGTGAGTAATTCCATTGTAGGCTTGCTGGACGGTGATGGGTTGGATGAGATTTACCATGTAATCAAGTTAGTTTTGTTAGGGTTTGATCCCTAGTATCCACTATGTTCTCAGATTGATGTTGCTATGACTTTGCTATGCTTAATGCTTGTCACTAGGGCCCGAGTGCCATGATTTCAGATTTGAACCTATTATGTTTTCATGAATATATGTGTGTTCCTGATCCTATCTTGCAAGTCTACAGTCACCTATTATGTGTTATGATCCGACAACCCTGAAGTGACCATAATCGGGATACTTCTCGGTGATGACTGTAGTTTGAGGAGTTCATGTATTCACTATGTGTTAATGCTTTGGTCTGGTTCTCTATTAAAAGGAGACCTTAATATCCCTTAGTTTCCACTAGGACCCCGCTGCCAAGGGAGGGTAGGACAAAAGATGTCATGCAAGTTCTTTTCCATAAGCACGTGTGACTATTTACGGAATACATGCCTACATTACATTGATGAATTGGAGCTAGTTCTATATCACCCTATGTTATAGCTATTACATGAGGAATCGCATCCGGCATAATTATTCATCACTGATCCATTGCCTACGAGCTTTTCACATATTGTTCTTCACTTATTTACTTTTCCGTTGCTATTGTTACAACTACTACAAAAAAATCGAAAAACATTTACCTTTACTGTTGCTACTATTACCATTACTATCATACCACTTTTGCTACTAAATACTTTGCTGCAGATACGAAGTTATCCAGGTGTGGTTGAATTGACAACTCAACTGCTAATACTCAAGAATATTCTTTGGCTCCCCTTGTGTCGAATCAATAAATTTGGGTTGTACATCACCCTCGAAAGCTGTTGCGATCCCCTACACTTGTGGGTTATCAAGACTAATTTCTGGCGCCGTTGCCGGGGAGCATAGCTCTATTCTCTGAGTCACTTGGGATTTATATCTGTTGATCACTATGAAGAACTTGAAAGACGCTAAGACCAAGATCTATCCCTCAACTACGAGGGGAGGTAAGGAACTGCCATCTAGCTTTGCACTAGATTCTCCTTCCGTTATTAGTACGCTTGCGACACCTAAACCTGCTACTGCTATGAATACTGATATGTCGCATGTTATTGATGATGCCACTTCTGCTATGCATGATGAAACTACTTCTGTGCGTGATACTACTTTGCCATTAGGTGAATTTCTTGATGAATAACTTGCTAGAGTTAGGGGGAATGAAAATATTGAAGATGCTATTGATGATAGTGATGATGAACGTTCCCCCAATGATTATGTTTTACCTTTTGTTCCTAAGGGTTATGTTATAAATGAAAAAACTGCTACGGAAATCCTTGCTTGCAATGATAGATCTGATCTTAAGAAATTATTAGCTAAATGGAAGCAGCAGTCTCTTAATGCTACAATGAAACCCGATCCTGCTTTTGCTACTAAACCTATCTGTGTTACTGATAAGGATTATGAATTCTCTATTGATCCTGATATTATTACTTTAGTTGAATCTGATCCTTTTTATGGCCTGGAATCTGAAACTGTTGTGGCACATCTTACCAAGTTGAATGATATAGCCACCCTATTTACTCATGATGAGAAGTCTCGTTTTTTATATATCCTTAAGATATTTCCATTCTCATTAAAGGGTGATGCTAAGACTTGGTATAATTCTCTTGCCCCTGGTTGTGTGCGTAGTCCCCAGGATATGATTTATTACTTCTCTGCTAAATATTTCCCTGCTCATAAGAAACAAGCTGCCTTGCGGGAAATATATAATTTTGTGCAAATAAAAGAAGAGAGTCTCCCACAAGCTTGGGGGAGGCTTCTCCGGTTACTTTATGCTTTGCCTGATCATTCTCTTAAGAAATATGAAATACTTGATATATTTTATGATGGACTAACCGATGCTTCCAAGGACCACTTGGATAGCTGTGCTGGTTGTGTTTTCAGGGAAAGAACAATCGACGAAGCTGAAATACTATTGAATAATATGTTGAATAATGAAAATAATTGGACTCTTCCCGAGCCAGTTCCTGAAGTAATTCCTGAACCAATTGAGCCAACTCCTGAGCCTATTCCTAAACCCACTCCGAAGAAGAGAGGTATTTTATTTCTCAGTCCTGAAGATATGCAAGAGGCAAAGAAATCAATGAAAGAAAAAGGTATTAAAGCTGAAGATGTTAAGAATTTACCACCTATTGAAGAAATACATGGTCTTAATTTACCGCCTGAAGAACCACATTGTCTCGATAACCCGACAGAGGTAGTGAAGGTAAATTCTCTCTATATATACGATAAAGTTGAAATACCCTCTACTAAATTTCATAGCCCATGCTTAGATGAATTTGATGACTTTATGGCTAGACAAGAAAGTTTTAATGCTTATGTTGGTAGAGAGTTAAACAATAATGCTTTCGAGATAGGACGCGTAGGTGATAATCTGGCAAGAGTTAAAGATGAACTTCACCGCGTTAGCAAATATGCTTCTATGGTTGCTACTCAAACCTGAGCAAGTACTTAAAGCTCAAAATGATTTTCTTGATGAATTGAATAATAAAAATGACTTTGTTGTTAGAGTGGCTACTAGAACTGGTAGAATGACTCGGGAACCTTTGTATCCTGAAGGCCACCCTAATAAAATCGAGCAAGATTCTCAGAGAAATAATTTAGAGGCACCTAGTTCTTCTAAAAAGAAGAAAAAGAAAAATGATAGGTCTTTGCATGCTTCTAGTGAACCTACTGTAGACACACCTGAGAATCCCAGTGATATTTCTATGTCTGATGCTGAAACACAATCAGGTGATAAACATGAACCTAGTGATAGTGTTAATGATAATGTTCATGTGGATGCTTAACCTAGCAAAGACAATGATGTAGAGATTGAACCTGCTGT
The DNA here is from genome assembly GCF_002162155.2 of Triticum dicoccoides. Taxonomy (NCBI): domain Eukaryota; kingdom Viridiplantae; phylum Streptophyta; class Magnoliopsida; order Poales; family Poaceae; genus Triticum; species Triticum dicoccoides. Next base: position 38,291,929 of record NC_041385.1, on the reverse strand, counting down.
TGATCCTGATAACTCACAATCAAAGAATCAACGTTATGATAAGAGAGATTTTGTTGCTAGGAAGCACGGTAAAGAAAGAGAACCATGGGTTCAGAAACCCATGCCCTTTCCTCCTAAACCATCCAAGTCAAAGGATGATGAGGATTTTGAGCGCTTTGCTTAAATGATTAGACCTATTTTCTTACGTATGCGCTTAACTGATATGCTGAAAGCAAATCCTTATGCTAAATATATGAAGATCATCACAAATAAAAGAAAGATACCGGAAGCTGAAATTTCCACCATGCTTGCTAATTACACTTTTAAGGGTGGATTACCAAAGAAACTTAGAGATCCGGGTGTACCAACTATACCATGCTCCATTAAAAGAAATTACTTTAGAACTGCTTTATGTGATCTTGGAGCCGGTGTTAGTGTTATGCCTCTCTCTTTATATCGTAGACTTGAATTGAATAAGTTGACACCTACTGAAATATCTTTGCCAATGGCTGATAAATCAACTGCTATACCTGTCGGTATTTGTGAGGATGTGCCTGTTGTGGTTGCAAATGTCACTATCTTAACGGACTTTGTTATTCTTGATATTCCTGAGGACGATAGTATGTCTATTATCCTTGGTAGACCTTTTTTTAATACTGCAGGGGCTGTTATAGATTGCAACAAAGTCAATGTCACTTTTCATGTTAATAGCAATGAGCATACGGTACACTTTCCGAGAAAACAATCTCAAGTTCATAGTATTAATTCTATTGAAAAAGTTCCAACTATCATTTTTGGAGGTTTTGAATTTCCTCTCCCTACTGTCAAGAAAAAGTATGATATTCTTATTGTTGGGGATTTTCATATCCCCGTTGAGGTAACTTAGTGTTATTCGAAATTTCTCTGGTTCCATGTTATTCAGAATGAGTTTGTTAACAAGACTTGATCAACCTTGTTAGCGGGTTCATTTTGATGATCACGAGATGGATGAAACTAGAAGGCACAACCTTCTGTACCCTCTTTTTAGTTTCTGTTATATAGAATAAATAAAGCAAAAATAGTATTATCCGTCTGTTTCCTGAATTATCCGTGCATTAAAAAATAGTCCGAAAATAAAAGTGCTCCAAATGCCCTGCAAATTTAGTATCATTTTTTCTGGAATATTTGAGGATTTTAGGCACCGAAAAGACTGCAGGAGGGCCAAGCACCAGGCCACGAGAGAGGAGGGCGCCCCCCTGTAGGGCGCGCCCCCTGTCTTGTGGGCCCCTGGTGGCTCCCCTCCACTTATGCCAACACCCACACACTCCATCTTCTACCCAAAAAAATCCCCATCCAGCTCAAGCCCGAGTTCTAGCTCGTTTTGTTGTGATTTTCGATCTCTTAGCTCAAAGCTCCATTCGCAAAACTGCTTTGGGAGATTGTTGCTTGGTATGTGACTCCTCCATTAGTCCAATTAGTTTTTGTTCTAGTGCTTTATTCATTGCAAATTTTTGCTGCCTTGGTGACCCTGTTCTTGAGCTTGCATGTTAAATTTTTGAGGTCCCAAGCAATTCCAATGCATGATATAGGCTCTAGGCACTTGTAGGAGTAGTTGCTATCAATCTTGTTTAGTTCTATTCACTTTTATTTTAAAGTTACTAAATTTTCAGAAATTTTCAGAAAAAGAAATATGCTTAGAAGAATGTACCAAGGTGGTTCCTCGGCAAAGAAAGGGCCCAGGATTATACGTGAACAAGATGTTAATTTGCCAAGGGACGCAAATGTACGGGCTTGCGAGTGGCCATCCGATGATTTTATGGTCGAAGCAGGCTTCACGGAGGAATTTGACGCGTATGTGCGTAATGCTGAGCTGGAGGACTTCTTACAAGATAAGTGTCCTCAATATTATCAATTGACTGATTCCTTTGTGTGGAGGTTCGAATATATTTCTTTGCGTAATTCTCCTAGTCTTATGTTTGATATTTATGATCAATCTTATACCATGGATTTAGAGGATTTTAAAACTGCTTGCAAACTCCCGCAGTGGGGTAATATTAATGATCCTCCCAAATCTGAAGTTAGAAATTTTCTTGCTAGTATTACTGTGGGAGAATCTAGGTACGTAACACAAGCTACCATAGGGGGCATTCATTTTCCCGCTATACATTAGTTTGCTCTCTTTATTGGTAAATGCATTAACGGTAAGGATGAAGCATGTCACATGTGTGCCCCTGATCTTTGTGTCCTCAAGAGTGCTGTGTCTGGTTACGGAGGTTATAACTTGGGGGCAATAATTGCACGTAGGTTGCATAATAATAGTAAAAAGGGAAATTTCTTTGGAGGAATTTATGCAACCCATGTGGCAAATTTTCTTAATATAGCTCCACGAGAGGGGGATATGATTGTACCTCCTGTTTATCTAGATAAAGAAGCTATGTTTGATCATCAATTTCTTGAGAGGAATGAACAATTCCTCCATTATCGACTAATCTATGATAGACGCAACGCCGTCCCTATTACTCTTCCTGATCCCTACCTTTTTGATTATCAGGCAAGAGGAAGATATGTTATCACCAGGAAAGAAGCCACTGAATATGAGAGGGGAATGGAGGCAGCTCGCCAACACACTGCAGCTTAAGAGGCGGTTGCCTCTGCATCTCAGTACAACCCCAGTTTCACTTATGGATATTAGCCAGGCGGTCCTTGGTATTAGACCAACTTAGGCCAAAAGCCTAAGCTTGGGGGAGTACGTATTTCTCACCGACTTTACATTCATGTTCACACACTAGTCGTCGGTGCTCATACCCTTTCATTGTATTATCCATGTTAGTTTAAATTTCTTTTTCTAGTTTTCTTCTTGTGTGTTTGATAAACCTTAAGAAAAACCAAAAAAATTAGTTAGTTTAATTTCCTTGCTTGTAGTAGAAATTAAAATGAAGACCCAAAAAGATTTCTCGTTCTTCTTTTACTTGTTGGGAGCTTTCCCGTGTAAATAGTTTTATTTTCTTTTCTTTCTTTTGAGGGTCGAGAAGACTATATTAAAAATGCTTAGTGGCTCTCATATGCATGATTGATTATTTATATTTAGAGCCCATATTACTTGTCTTCTCTCTTGAGTTGAATGCTTGCAGATTCCAGCTTAGTCTAATGCACGTGCACTCTTATTATTATACACTTCGTTCGGTCGTGCAAGTGAAAGGCAATAATGATGATATATGATGGACTTATTGGGATGAGAAAAGCTGGTATGAACTCGACCTCTCTTGTTTTTGTAAATATGATGATTCATCGTTCCTGAGTCAGCTATTATGAAGTAAACATATTTACAATGACATTTAGAGATCTGAGTTGCTTGTGCCATGCTTGATTAGCTATGAGTTATAATGGTTTACCTTGCATGCCAACATGCTATTAGAATGATTATGATGTGGTATGATGGGATGGTATCCTCCTTTGAATGTATTAAGTGACTCGACTTGGCACATGTTCACGCATGTAGTTGAATCAAATCAACATAGCCTTCATGATATTTATGTTCATGGTGGATTATATCCTACTCATGCTTGTATCCGGTGTGAATGAATTTTAGTGCATGTTTACGACTGTTGTTGCTCTCTCAGTTGGTCGCTTCCCAGTCTTTTGCTAGCCTTCACCTGTACTAAGCGGGAATACTGCTTGTGCATCCAAACTCCTTAAACCCCAAAGTTGTTCCATATGAGTCCACTATACCTTCCTATATGCGGTATCGACCTGCCGTTCCAAGTAAATTTGTATGTGCCAAACTCCAAACCTTCAAATGAAATTCTGTTTTGTATGCTTGAGCAGCTCATGTTACAACTAGGTCTGCCTATATCTTCCATGCTAGGTGGGTTATTCTCACGAGGAGTGGACTCCGCTCCCCATTCACGAGAAAGGGCCGGTAACCGGGATGCCCAGTCCCATGATCCAAAAAGATCAAAGTAAATCAAAATAATTAAACAAAACTCCCCCAGGGCTGTTGTATGTTGGAGGCACTCGTTGTTTCGAGCAAGCCATGGATTGATGCTCGTTGGTGGTTGGGGGAGTATAAACCTTTACCATTCTGTTTGTGAACTGCCTATAATACATGTAGTATGGAAGATACAACCATCTTATAGTTGTTGCATTAACAGCGAAAGTATGCCGCTCAAAATGTTATTCAATCTCTATTTTAAAATTGAGCTCTGGAACCTCTATAAATCCCTGCTTCCCTCTGTGAAGGGCCTATCTATTTACTTTTTATGTTGAGTCATCATCCTTCTTATTAAAAGCACCCGCTGGAGAGCACATTTTCATTTGCATTCATTATCATTGGTTTATATTGGGTATGACTTGACTGGATCTCTTTTACCATGAATTACAATGTTTAGTTAGTCCTTGATCTTTAAAGGTGCTCTGCATTTATGTTTTGCAGTCTCAGAAAGGGCTAGCGAGATACCATTTTGTTATGTCATGTTATGATTATTTTAAGAAAGTGTTGTCATCCGAGTTTTATTATTATGACTCGCTAGCTGATTATGCTATTGATATGAGTAATTGTGAGACCTATGTGTTATTGTGAGTATGGTTAGTTCATAATATTTGCTGAAACTTGAATGTTGGCTTTTCATGTTTACAACAACAAGAGCAAACAGAGTTTGTAAAAGTTTTTCTTTATCACTTTCAGTTTGCCAACTGAATTGCTTGAGGACAAGCAAAGGTTTAAACCTGGGGGAGTTGATACGTCTCCAACGTATCTACTTTTCCAAACACTTTTGCCCTTGTTTTGGACTCTAACTTGCATGATTTGAATTAAACTAACCCAGACTGACGTTGTTTTCAGCAGAATGGCCATGATGTTGTTTTATGTGTAGAAAAGAAAAGTTCTCGGAATGTCCTGGAAATCCACGGAGGCACTTTCAGAATTAATAAGAATTTTTGGCGAAAGAATCAAGGTCAGGGGGCCCATGGGCTTTCCACGAGACAGCCCCCCTAGGGGCGCGCCCTCTATCTCGTAGGCCCCTCGGACCTCCTCCGACCTCAACTCCAACTCCATATATACCGTCTCGGGGAGAAAAAAAATCAAGGAGAAAGTTTCATCGCGTTTCACGACACGGAGCCGCCGCCAAGCCCTAATCTTTCTCGGGAGGGCCGATCTGGAGTCCGTTCGGGGCTCCGGAGAGGGGGATTCGTCGCCGTCGTCATCATCAACCATCCTCCATCACCAATTTCATGATGCTCACCGTCGTGCATGAGTAATTCATTCATAGGCTTGCTGGACGGTGATGGGTTGGATGGGATTTACCATATAATCAAGTTAGTTTTGTTAGGGTTTGATCCCTAGTATCCACTATGTTCTGAGATTGATGTTGCTATGACTTTGGTATGCTTAATGCTTGTCACTAGGGCCCGAGTGTCATGATTTCAGATCTGAACCTATTATGTTTTCATGAATATATGTGTGTTCTTGATCCTATCTTGCAAGTCTATAGTCACCTATTATGTGTTATGATCCGACAACCCTGAAGTGACAATAATCGGGATACTTCTCGGTGATGACTGTAGTTTGAGGAGTTCATGTATTCACTATGTGTTAGTGCTTTGGTCCGATTCTCTATTAAAAGGAGGCCTTAATATCCCTTAGTTTCCACTAGGACCCCGCTGCCACGGGAGGGTAGGACAAAAGATGTCATGCAAGTTCTTTTCCATAAGCACATGTGACTATTTACAGAATACATGCCTACATTACATTGATGAATTGGAGCTAGTTCTATATCACCCTATGTTATAGCTATTACATGAGGAATCGCATCCGGCATAATTATTCATCACTGATCCATTGCCTACGAGCTTTTCACATATTGTACAACTACTACAAAAAAAACCAAAAAACATTTACCTTTACTGTTGCTACTGTTACCATTACTATCATACCACTTTTGCTACTAAATGCTTTGCTGCAGATACTAAGTTATCCAGGTGTGGTTGAATTGACAACTCAACTGCTAATACTCAAGAATATTCTTTGGCTCCCCTTGTGTCGAATCAATAAATTTGGGTTGTACTTCACCCTCAAAAGCTGTTGCGATCCCCTACACTTGTGGGTTATCACATATCAACTCCGGCGCCTTCTTATGCATTTCTTTTATCTTCTCATGACATACTTCTTTAGCACAAAGCGTGCGGAAGAAATGGCTTAACTCCACAAGCACACGCCAGACACGCTCGGGAACATAGCCATGAACCATCACCGGCATAATCCACTCAATCCATACATGATAGTCATGACTCTTGAGCCCGGTCACTCTGCCTGTTGAAAGATTAGCCCCTTACTTATATTCGACACATAACCATCAGTGAACTTCACGACGGGTCAGATAGAGGACTAGGTCCAAGGCCCAGAAGGCCGGCTCATGTTATGGTGGGCCGTCTTAAGAGGAAAGACATAATGAATATTCTCCTACAAAGGAAGCAAGACTAGGACTCCACTTGTAATAGAGTAGTCCTAGTCCTACTAGGACTAGTCATGTAACCCGCCCCTTCAACATATATAAGGAGGGGCAGGGCTCCACAAGAGGGAGAAGTAATAAGAAACAATCTCTAGGGCTAGACACAAAGAGCCGGCTCACCGGCGACTCCCTCATGATGATACTGAGAACTAGCCACAAACAACATGTAGGGCTATTACCGGATGATGTTTCCCGGGGCCCAAAGCTGTCTAAATCTTTGTCTTGTATGTTGATCCGCCTCGCGTCTCTCGATTCCGACCAACCCCTTCAAGCTACCGCGTAGATGTGTTGGGCTCACGACTAAGTCTTCACACTAGGACATCTACCGTGACAATTCCACAACAGTTGGCGTCCACCGTGGGGCCTGCGCATGGTGGTGTTGAGTTCTTGGAGGAATATTTTCTAGGGTTCGAGAAGTTCGCGATTTCCAGATGAAGAAGAACCGGATTTGAAGGATATACGTCGTCTCCATGACAAGCGGACGGAACGACATATATGAGATGAAGATAAGAGAAATTTGGCATGTGTCGGGTGTCACTAGTGCAGAACCGGGCAATAGCACCGGTTCGTAAGGCCCTTTAGTGCCGGTTCCATAACCGGCACTGAAGTGTGGGCACTAAAGCCCCCCCCCCTTTAGTACCGGTTCAGCACGAACCGGTGGTAAAGGGCAACCACGTGGCACGAGCCAGCTCCGGGGGGCTGGAGCCCTTTAGTACCGGTTGGTAATACCAACCGATACTATAAGGTTTGGGTTTTTTTTAGTTTTATGATTTCTTTTTCATTTAATTTTGTGTTTCCATTTTAATTCTTTTTCGTTTGCTGGTATTTTACGATACTACACATTGTACACGTTATGCATATAT
>NC_041385.1:38278705-38284054 GCF_002162155.2 Triticum dicoccoides | reverse complement strand
ATATAAATAGAATTTCTAGTAGAACCAATCATGCATATATATATCATCAATGTCTCACAAACCACCATATTAATTAATTCACACATACACAAATGTATAGCTAGCTATATACAATTTCTCCTACATATGCATGTTGCCTTTGGAGCCAGTGGCATTAGCCTAATTGGTGCCTTCGGAGCACGATGACAATTGGAAGTGGTTTTCATGGGGCGGTAGCGGGTAATAGTATTATCCCTTCGGATTTATGACCTGGTCGAGCAAAAATCCCGCTATTTCCTCTTGAAGTGCTTCTACGCGCTCTGTTTCTAGAAGCTTCTCCCGTACCTCTCTGAACTGTTAAGAAGGAGATCAATATGCATGTGTATTAGTTGTGTGACTAGATATCGATAATGGTGTAAAAATTGTGAATAGTGTTCTGACAAGCGTACCCATTCCTGTCTTTGAGATCTGCTCCTTTCGGACGCCATCATGCGAATGTTCTCGCAAACGCAGAATGCACACAGATCAGTCCCCTGCACCTGCTTTAGGGCATTTACGAGAATGGAATTTGATCAGATAATAATTAATCAAGCATGATAGTTAAAGAGATGGCAGCTAGCTAGCTAGCCAGTACTACTTAATTACTTACCTTGGGTCGAAACCATTGAAGCTTTTTTTTTCCATTCGCCATCCGTGACGCTGATGAACCTTGCCCAAGCCCTGCCCGCCGACAAAGAAAATGAATAAAGGGGTTATTAAATAGTTCATATCATGAAATGACGAACTAAATAGGCCGAGATATATAGTTAATAATGATTGAAATTACCTGTTGACTATCCCAAACAAGATGTTATAGTCAGTTTTAACTTTGAGTAGTGAGTCCAGTATTTCAACTGTTCCGTCGTCAACTTTAATGATACACAAGACCCAGTAAAATCTACATGCACACACGTTTGCATGTCTTAATTAAGCGGGCATATGTAAGCAAAAACATGTAGCTAGCTAGTAGGCAAAAACAGAGAATTTGTAGTACAAGACAGTGTGACTCACTGGAAGTTGTAAGGAAGTAGTATATCTTCATTGTATTTGAGGCGCTTCAAGAACTCTAGCATGTTGTCCTCTACGTCCTTTTGATGATGTGGATTTATCCACCATGTGTATTCATTAACGGTGTTTGGGTCAATGAACCCAATGCCATAGCGTCCACCTTTTCTCATTTCATACATCTTCATCCTGCATAATACCACAGAAAAGAATATAGTGAGGATAATTACAGGTAATGATTGATCAAAAGGATCACTACAGCTAGCTTGAGACTTAAATTACAGAAAGAAATCACTTATAGACAATAGCAACTGACGATAGATTTGTCGAGTGCGTCTTGATTGTATAACTGAAACAGTTCAGAATACTCAACGGACAGAGCTTTCTCATGGAAGTAATGATCCTCCTTGACATTCACCATGAGGGACAATCGATCTGAAATCTTGGTAATGTTCATGTACCATTGATGCAATTCATACATTCTCATTGGGAGGTTCTTGACCTTGTCTGGCTCGACCAAAGGTTGGCCCCGGACATATTTCCGTTTTATTTCATCCTCTCTAAGCACAGGCATGGACTCGATCACGAGGAGTTGTCCAACAGTGATATTGAGAACTTCAGCCTGCATTATATGGTCCTTGGTTATTACCACATTGCCCACCTCGGGAATGTAAACTGTTTGCCCACAATAATATTGGGCGCGCGTACTGTCACGTGTTGTTGGCACAACAAGCGAGGGGATCGATTGCACCGCCTGTTCTCCCAGCTGGGGAATGGTTTTCCCGCATTTTTTGACAGTTGCTTGTTGTTTGCTCGATCCCGAGCTCGCCTCCTTACGTAGACGTGCTCGATTTAACTTCCTGATGTGGCGCTCATAGTCTGTGTCAACAGGCTTGGGAGCTGGTGGTTGAGCCATACGAATGAAGTGGTCAATCGTTTCCTCAGGCACTTTCTCCCTTGGCGGCGGTGGCGGTTTCGGTGCAAAATGGGCTTCCACCTCGGCCTTCGATATGGCTGCGTTTTCCTCCTCGAACTTGTCATAAGCCCTCTGCGGAAGAGGCGTGAGGCTTGGACCATATTTGTATCGCTTGCCTCCGCCTGTACTTCCTGTACTACCTCGACTCGTACCGCTACGCACCATAGCTGCGGGGTGTCTCTTCTGCGATTGCTGAGGCGGCAGAGACGGCTGACGGGGCTGAGTTGGACGAGGAGGAGTGGCCTGAAGCTGTGCCGGACTTGGAGGAGTGGCATGAGGTTGTGCCGGACTTGGAGGAGGAGTGGACGTCTGACGCTGTGGCGGACGTGGAGGAGGAGGAGTGGCCTGACACTTTGCCGGACTTGGAGGAGGAGTGGCCTGACACTTTGCCGGACTTGGTGGACTTGCAGGAGCGGGAGTCTGCTGACTCGGTGGCGGACTTCGACGAGGAGTCGGCTGACGCGGTGTCGGTGGCCTTCGAAAGATGATGCAATCCTTTTTCCATAGGATGATACGATGTTTGGCCTCTCCGAGAAAGCGCTCGTCGTCACCTCCAGGAATGTCAAGCTGTAGCTCCGAATATGGTGGGTCCACCACCTCATCAACCAAGACACGAGCATAGCCCGCTGGAATCGGGTTGCAATGGAAGGTTGCCTCGGGGGGATTTGTAAAAGCAACGGCGTCCGCCACCTTCATGGATATGTTCGCTATTTTGACGTGTAGCTCGCAGTTAGTGTTCTCCGTGATGTCATCCACGGGGTATCTACCCAGCATTGCGTCGTCTGGGGCGGAACCCGCGCTGCTTCTCGGCATGGATGGGGCGGTGCTATCCAATGCTGGATCATCCGCTAGAAGCTGCAGCTGCTGAGACCCCCTTTGCTGGGTAAGTGAGTCGATCTGCTCCTGCTGCCGCTGGAATTTGACTGCCAATTCTGCTTGACTTGCTTCTAGGCCTTGAAGGCGTTCATAGTCCCGCTTCCTCTGCTCCTCCTCCATCATCCTCTTCTTCTCCTCCGCAATCTTCTTTCTCGCACGGGTTCTGTAGTCGGTGTTCCAGTCTGAAAACCCCTCATACCACGGAATAGCGATCTTGCCTCGTGTTATTCCCGGGTGTTCAGGATTTCTCAGGGCACGCGTAAGCTCGTCGTTCTCTCTGTTGGGCTGGAACACCCCCGATCGTGCCTCTTCTATTGCAACAAGTATCGCATCGTCGGCTCCCTTTAGACTTGCCTTCGTCGAAACATTGCCTGTCGTCGGGTCCAACTCCCCCCCATGCGCATAGAACAAAGTCCTGCACCTGGGGGGCCAGCTTTTAGTAACCGGAGTGACACTTGCATCCTCCATCTCTTTCTCAGACTTATCCCACTTAGGCATTGCCACCGCATAGCCACCTGGCCCCAGCTTATGGAACTTATCCTTTTTTTCGGCATTCTTCTTATTTATTCTTGACCGTTCCTTAGCTAATTTCGAATCCTTGAATTTCACGAAATCGTCCCAATGAGCACGTTGGTTCTCTAGTGTTCCCTCAAATACGGGAGTCTTCCTTCCTCCCTTGACGTACTTGTCCCATTCATGATTCTTGTGGTTCTTGAATGCAACCGCCATCTTCCTAAGAGCAGCGTCCTTGACTTTCTGCACATCTGCTTTTGTGAAATGATTTGGTAGCGTGAAATGTTCCATGAGAGTATCCCAAAGCAGATCTTTTTGATTCTTGTCGACAAAAGTAACATCTGAACGTGGCTTTGCTGGCTCTCTCCATTCTTGAAGTTTGATCGGGAGTTGGTCCTTCACAAGAACTCCGCACTAACGAACGAACTTGTCCGCAATCTTCTTAGGCTCTAATGGTTCGCCATTAGGTCTGACTGCCTCGATATTGTACTTTACGCCCTCCTTCAACTTTTTGTTCGGGCCACGTTTCATCCTTTTACCTGAAGATTTGCTCGATCCGGATGGCTGAAAGAACAAAGATCGATTCGTTAATATATCTTCAAGTCATTTAAAACATGTGATGATCACCAGATGCCTGCTTATATAAATATACCTCGCCGGTCTTTGTTGTTTCAGGATCAACATGTTCTTCGTCATCGTCATAAACGTAGTTCATGACTTCATCAATTCGGTCGTCGCGATCGAATATCATATCACCCTCTCCGGTGTTGTTTAGAAATTCGGAGCCGTCATAATCTTCTTCTTCATTCTGATCATCATCTGGCCTGCGTATCATATCAAACATGGTCTGTTCTCCCTCTCTGTCGGTATTGTCTGCCATAGCTTTTATTTAACTAATCCAAAAGAAATATAAAACAATTTAGTATTCAAATTACATCATCTCGAATAATAGATATAATCTCGAATACATCGTCTAGAATAATAGATATAATCTCGAATACATCGTCTCGAATAATATATAATATTGAATAGTACATCACTGGCTAGGTAGCTAATTAAAGATCGAATACTACAGAAGAATCTAGGACACTCGCGGTTCCTGCGGCGCGGGTGGTGGACACCCAAAGAGAAGGAACCCTCACAGGATCATAGCTGAAGTGAGATCCCCGAAGAAACTGCCAGGTATTGGAGAACCTGCCGCCTTCTAACGCAACCATGTAGCGATGGACGTGCTCGTCCTCCTCCCTGACACGGTGACGTACCACCTCCGGCGGGGCCGGGTCCCTCCGCACCGAAACTGGCCCACGCGAACACCACCAAACGAGATCAGGGTCGACGACGGGACCCGGGGCCGGGTTCCTCATCAAGCGGCGCGCCCCTCCAGGCAGCACCTCCCAGTGCCAGCCCGGCGGAGCCCAGTCCCGGACATGGGTCAGCCGGACATCGTCGCGGACGGGTCGACGGCGAGCATGCGGGCCGGGCATCGTCGAGAACAAATACTAGCTATATGCCCGCAAAAAGTAACATTTTTTTAATGATTGGATTTTGATAACTAAAATTTCTAACATTTCTATATAACACTAATTACGCTAGCATTGCATATGTCATACTAATTAAGCATCTAATTAAGCATCTAACACTAAAAACAGAAAACACAACTTCTATACATCCATTAAAAAACTGAAAAACAACATTATATAAAAAATTTCCATACTAATTAAACACTAATTATATCCATCTAACATGCATTCATACATATATAATAGTGAAAAAATAATAATCTAAATAATCTAAACTAATTAAACATACAAAATACGTATATACTAATATATACATGCATTAATTCATACATATGTATGTGTGTGTGTGTGTTCATCATGCTTGTGTGTGTGTGTGTATGGGCTCGGGGAGGGGCGGTGCCCATGGTGGCCGCCGGGGGCGAGGAAGAGGGGTTAGAGGGG
>NC_041385.1:38232119-38278036 GCF_002162155.2 Triticum dicoccoides | reverse complement strand
GGGGGCGGCGACGCGGGGACGGCGCGACGGGGACAGGCCCGGGGCGGCGACGGAGACGAGGGAGGCGACGGGGACGGGGGCGGCGACGGCGACGGCGACGGCGTCGATCGATCGGGGCGCGCGGGCGGTGCTTCAATGGGAAACAGAGGAAGAAACAGAGGGAAAATAAAATTTTCGCAAGTGTTGTTTATATAGGAGGGGCCTTTAGTACTGGTTTGTGCCACCAACCGGTACTAAAGGCCAGTTTTGGCCAGCCCAAGCGGCGGGAAGCGACCCCTTTAGTACCGGGTGGTGGCACAAACCGGTACTAAAGGCCCCCCCTTTAGTGTCGGTTGGTGGCTCCAACCGGTACTAAAGGCCTCGCGCTGCCACCCCAAACTTTAGTCCCACCTCGCCGGGCGAAGGGCAGCCGCACTGGTTTATAAACCCAGCCGCGGCTACCATTTCGAACTCCTCTGTATAGCAGGCTTGTGGGCCTAAACTCTGGGTGCTGTCCTATGAGTCTGCTGGGACTTTAAGGCCTGTAATGACACACCTGTGGCCTATCAGGCCCACAGGGCAGCGCCCCAAATTTTTTTATAGTTTTTTTCTTTTCTGCTTTATCCCAATTTTTTTATAGTTTTTTTCTTTTCTGCTTTATTTTCTTCTATTTATTTTTGTGTAGTTTTTTGTATAGTTTTTTCTTTTCTGTTATATTTATTTTCTTCTATTTATTTGTGAGTAATTTTTAATCTAGTTTGCCAAAATTCAACATTTTCAGAGTTCATTTTATAGTGATTTTCAATTTCACGGTCATTTTGTAAACGATTGAAAAATAGCAAATATAATATTTTTTTTTCTGCTTTATTTTTTCTTCTTTTTATTTCTGAGTAGTTTTTTCTTTTCTGCTATATTTATTTTCTTCTATTTATTTCTAACTATTTTTTTATATAGTTTTTTTTCTTTTCAGCTATAGTTTTTCTTCTTTTCTGCTATTTTTTCTTTTCTGCAAAACTTGATGGTCAAAGTCTGGAGTTATAACTTAAAAAAAAGAAATGTCAACGTGCAATTAGTTTTTGCCATAACAGAAGAAGTCCGGAGTTGTAATAAGTTATTAAAAATAAAAAAAGAGGTGCAATGCTCGTTAATTTGCTTCAAGCCTTTCGAAATAGTGTAAACTGCACTGCGCATAGCTCCGTGCAGTCTACCATATTCCTGAAGGCTTGAAGCTAAGCAACGTGAGCATTGAGCCTCTTCTTCATCGTCTCTGCACTCAGGGCTTATAAACCGCTCCTAGTCCCTCTCACTTCGCGAGGTGGGACTAAAAAACAGTTTACGTCCGGTTCATCCATGAACCGGTACTAAAGGTGCTCGTGGGGCCCCAGCCTTACCTGACACAACCTCATTAGTACCGGTTCGTGGTATGAACCGGCACTAAATGGTGATGGTGGGGCCATAGCCTGACCGGAGGCTGACACAGCCTCTTTAGTACCGGTTCGTGGCATGAACCGGTACTAAAGGTTCGCCACGAACCGGTGCTATTGATCGCCGCCACGAACCGACACTAGTGTATACATTAGTGCCGGCTGAAATTCCAACCGGCACTATTGTGCTTCACATTTGACCCTTCGCCACGACACGGTACTAAAGGGGGTGCGCTGGTGCAGGTGCGGTGCGGCAAGTTTAGTCCCACCTTGCTAGCCGAGGGGCGACCGCACTGGTTTATAAACCCTCTTGCGGTCGCTCTCTCGAGCTCCTCTCGAAAGCAGGCCTACTGGGCCTACGTGTTCTTTGCTGCCCTGTGGGCCCACTTGGCCTTTGCAGGCCTGCATCCTGGCCCAACAACAGGTTGGGTTTCTAGTCGTATGCAGGCCGCTCTGGCCTAGTAGGCGGGCTTTTTTTTATTTTTTTTGCTTTATTTATTTTTGTGTTGTTTTTTTGTGTATTTAGAGTTTCTTTGTGAATATTTTTGCTTTAGGTACAAAAAATTACAAACTTTTTGTTAGTGCCCGTAGTTTTCAAATTTGAATAGTTTAAATTTTGAATTATTTGAAATTAGTATGAATCACTAGTTTGTGAATAACTTAGCTTTAAAAATCAGTAAAGGCATGAAAGAATTTGTTTGCACATAAAATTTCTTCGCGTTTCAAATGCCAAAACACATAACTACCCTAACTATTACGGAGATTCCCCTCTGGGTGTGAAACACAGAAGAAAGTGATGATAGTGAAGCCGATCACATCCCAGATCTTTGGGTGTGAAACTTTTTCTTCGCGTGTGTCCCTTTGCGCCGTAACCATGAAAAATCTTCATCATTTAACGGGATGCTCGAGTCAATATTCACTGTGAATGGAGCAATTTCATCAAACTTTTCATAATCTTCTGACCTGTCTGTCTTGTCATCCACTCCCACGATGTTTCTCTTCCCAGAAAGAACTATGTGCCGCTTTGGCTCATCGTACAATGCATTCGCTTCCTTATCTTTTCTTTTTCTTGGCTTGGTAGACATGTCCTTCACATAGAAAACCTGTGCCACATCATTGGCTAGGACGAATGGTTCGTCTGCATACGCAAGATTGTTGAGATCCACTGTTGTCATTCCGTACTGCGGGTCTTCCGTTACCCAGCCTCGTGTCATATTGACCCATTTGCACCGAAACAAAGGGGCCTTTAAACCACGTCGATAGTCAAGTTCCCATATGTCCTGTATATAACCATAATATGTTTCCTTTCCCGTCTTGGTTTCTGCATCAAAGCGGACACCACTGTTTTGGTTGGTGCTCTTCTTATCTTGGGCAATCGTGTAAAATGTATTACCATTTATCTCGTACCCTTTGAAAGTCATTATATTCGAAGATGTTAACTGGGACAGCAAGTACATTTCATCTTCAATAGAGGTGTCATGCATGGTACGTGTCTGCAACCAGCTGGCGAAACTCTTGGTTTGTTCACGTGTAATCCAGTCATCAGACCGCTCCGGGTGTTTGGAGCGTAGCAAATTCTTGTGTTCATCCATATACGGAGGCACCAAGGCGGAATTTTGTAGAACTGTGTAGTGTGCTTCAGTGAGAGAATGTCCGTCCATACATACTCCCTCCGTTTCATAATGTAGTGCCTATAGATTTTTGCAGAAGTCAAACATTACAAACTTTGACCATATTTATAGAAAAAAGTAGATACATCTAGAATACCAAATGTATAGCATTGGATATATCGTGAGTTATATTTTCAGAATTTACATGTTTGATATTCTAGATGTAGAATTTTTTTTTATATGCTTGGTCAAAGTTAGCAAAGTTTGACTTTCATAAAAATCTATAGGCACTACATTGTGGAATGGAGGGAGTATTATTTGTTCCCCTCCTAGCATGCCTTTTCCATCCAGTCTGCCCTTATGCCGCGATTCAGGAACACCAATCGGCTTAAGGTCAGGAATAAAGTCAATACAAAACTCAATGACCTCCTCATTTTGATGGCCCTTGGAGATGCTTCCTTCTGGTCTAGCACGGTTATGAACATATTTCTTTAAGACTCCCATGAACCTCTCAAAGGGGAACATATTGTGTAGAAATACAGAACCTAAAGTGTTAATCTCTTCGCATAGGTGAACTAGGACGTGCGTCATGATGTTGAACAAGGATGGTGGGAACACCAATTCGAAACTGACAAGACATTGCACCAAATCATTCTGTAACCTTGGTATGATTTCTGGATCGATTACCTTCTGAGAGATTGCATTGAAAAATGCACATAGCTTCACAATGGCTAATCGAACGTTTTCCGGTAGAAGCCCCCTCAATGCAACCGGAAGCAGTTGCGTCATAATCACGTGGCAGTCATGAGACTTTAGGTTCTGGAACTTTTTCTCTGCCATGTTTATTATTCCCTTTATATTCGACGAGAAGCCAGACGACACCTTAATACTGAGCAGGCATTCAAAGAAGATTTCCTTCTCTTCTTTGGTAAGAGCGTAGCTTGCATGACCCTGCTGTATGCCGTCTTCTCAGGTGTATCTTTTGTCTTCCCATACACGCCCAAGAAGCCAAGCAGGGTCACGCAAAGATTCTTCGTCACGTGCATCACGTCGATTGCGGAGCGGACCTCTAGGTCTTTCTAATATGGCAGGTCCCAAAATATAGATTTATTCTTCTACATTGGTGCGCGTCCGTCAGCGTCCTTCGGAACAGGTTGTCCACCAGGACCCTTTCCAAATATCACCTTCAAATCCTTGACCATATCATGTACATCAGCACCAGTACGGTGGCGAGGCTTCGTCCGGTGATCCACCTCACCTTTTAAATGATTGCCTTTCTTTCTTACGGGATGCCTGCTCGGAAGAAATCGACGATGCCCCAGGTACACATTCTTCTTACAACTATTCACATATATACTGTCGGTATCATCCAAACAGTGCGTGCATCCGCGGTATCCCTTGTTTGTCTGTCCTGAAAGGTTACTGAGAGCAGGCCAATCATTGATGGTCACGAACAGCAACGCCTTTAGGTCAAATTCTTCCCCCATGAGCTCATCCCATGCACGTACACCTGTTCCATTCCACAGTTGTAAGAGTTCTTCAACTAATGGCCTTAGGTACACATCAATGTCGTTGCCGGGTTGCTTAGGGCCTTAGATGAGCACTGGCATCATAATGAACTTCCGCTTCATGCACAACGAAGGAGGAAGGTTATACAAACATAGAGTCACAGGCCAGGTGCTATGGTTGCTACTCTGCTCCCCAAAAGGATTAATGCCATCTCCGCTTAGACCAAACCATACATTCCTTGCGTCATCTACAAACTCCTTCTCGTACTTTCTTTCGATTTTTCTCCACTGCGACCCGTCAGCGGGTACTCTCAACTTTCCGTCTTTCTTACGGTCTTCTCTATGCCATCGCATCGCCTTGGCATGCTCTTTGTTTTGGAACAAACGTTTCAACCATGGTATTATAGGAGAATACCACATCACCTTGGCAGGAATCTTCTTCCTGGGGCGCTCGCCCTCGACATCATCATGCTCATCGCGGCTGATCTTATAGCGCAATGCACCACATAATGGGCAAGCGTTCAAATCCTCATACTCACCGCGGTAGAGGATGCAATCATTAGGGCATGCATGTATCTTCTGCACCTCTAACCCTAGAGGGCAGACAGCCTTCTTTGCTTCGTACGTACTCTGGGGCAATTCGTTGTCCTTTGGAAGCATATCCTTTATTATTACCAACAACTTTCCAAATCCCTTGTCAGATACACCATTCTCCGTCTTCCATTGCAGCAATTCCAGTGTGGTGCCCAACTTTTTCTTGTCACCTACGCAATTCGGGTACAACAATTTTTTGTGATCCTCTAACATGCGCTACAACTTCTTCTCTAAATCACTTCCACAGTTTCTCTTTCCATCGGCAATGGCCCGACCTAGATCATCAACGGGCTCATCTGATGCCTCTTCTTCAGCTTCTTCCCGCATTGCCGGCTCAGCTTCTTGCCGCATTACCGGCTCAGCTTCTTCCCCCATTGTTGTATCATCGTATTCAGGGAACCCATGGCCAGGATAGCTGTCGTCGTCCTCTTCTTCTTCATTGTCTTCCATCGTAACCCCTCTTTCTTCGTGCTTGGTCCAAACATTATAGTGGGGCATGAAACCGGACTCAAACAGGTGGACGTGAATGGTTCTTGATGTAGAGTAATTGCAACCATTCTTACAGCTAGCACATGGACAAGGCATAAAACCATCGACCCGCTTGTTTGCCTCAGCCGCAAGCAACGAACTGGGGAGAGCATCGGTCATCGTACATCCATTGCCGGCTCATCTTCATTACACAACACCGAATAGACCAAATTAATTAATACAAGTTCATACAACACTTAAATGCAACAAACAAATAACTCCCTAGCTAAAGCATTTAAATGCAACAACAAATGCGATCAAGATCGCAACTAAGGTAACAATTGATCCAACAGCATAATGATACCAAGCCTCACTATCGATGGCATATTTTCTAATCTTTCTAATCTTCAAGCGCATTTTCTCCATCTTGATCTTGTGATCATCGACGACATCGGCAACATGCAACTCAATTCCATCTTCTCCCCCTCAATTCTTTTCAATTTTTCTTTCAAGTACTCGTTTTCTCTTTCAACTAAATTTAACCTCTCGACAATAGGGTCGGTTAGAATTTCGGGTTCACATACCTCCTAGATAAAAATATCTATGTCAACTTGATGGGCATAATTTGTCATAAACACGAAATGTAACAAATAGTTTTAAAAGAGAATATACCACATCCGAATCATAACAAGGACGAGGGCCGACGGGGACGGATATCAAAACCATGGCACTATGTATAACAAACAACGTACGGGTAAGATAATTATTATACGAGTAACTATATATCCAAATCACACAAACATTAATTTTTTATATAAAATTTCATGAACAAGGGGCTCACCACAAGGTGGTGCCGGCGACGGGACGGTGCGGGCGATCGATGGTGGTTACGACGGAGATTTAGAAGGCACTAAGTAAACCACACCTACATATGCAAACTAAGTATTATTTTGACCTCAAATTGCATATAAATCAAATACTACCACATATAATTCCTCCCAAATTACTAAAACCCACAATTAATCACTATATAAACCAATGCAAGAGCTAATCTAGCAACGAGAGATGAAAGGACAAAGTTGCTAACCTTGGTGGTCATTTGAATGGATGAGGGCCTGCAAATCTTGACAAATTTGGGGCAAATTTTGTGATGAACTCGAGAGGAAGAAGGGAAGAACAGAGGAGAGGGTGAAGGGAAAGGGGAAGAACAGAGTGCGGGTGGACGAAGGGTTTATATAGGACGACCTTTAGTACCGATTCGTGCCACGAACCGGTACTAAAGGTGCTGGAAGGGCCCCACTCTGACAACATCCTGCCACCACTTTCTTTAGTACCGGTTCGTGGCACGAACCGGTGCTAAAGGTTTGACACGAACCGATACTAAAGAGCTCCTCCCGCCTAGCCGTTGGAATCGGCACTAATGGACACATTAGTGCCGGTTCTGTTACAAACCGGGACTAATGTGTCTCACATTTGACCCTTTTTCTACTAGTGTGTGCTGCTGCTAAAAAAGTGCTCTGCCAAATGAAAAGTTTCATCGAGATCATCGACAAATTTTTCTGTAGCAAATTCAATCTATACAGCAGCTGAAAGCCGAGACAAGCCAAGTCGCTGATTCGTGGCAATTACTCCTGAGAAGAAGAAAATTCATACCAGCCCACGCATGATTGATCCGCCGAAACCGACTTTTAGCCGGGCATCATCCGTTTCCATATTAAACGTAGCATGACTTGTAAGGCTATAATACCAAGATGAGATCGAGCCAGAGCGCTTAGAATCCCTAGGAAAATCATCGACGCAACTTAATTGTCGCGGTGTGCGCAGAATATCTCCCACCATAGAAGACCGGAGTCCGTGTGTCTGCACAAAACAAAGGGAAAAAGGGGGTTGTCAGGCAGCCATGGACCCACGTCCCCACGCCGGATTCCACCCAAAGCACCGCTAATTGCAAAGCACGGTGGAATGCACAAAGAGCTCTTCACATGGAGATTAAATAAGTCACAAGGTGCATCTAGTGCTATGCGGATTTCAAGGTTGTGCTGGATGAGATCATTCCAGAAGAAAAAAAAACTTGTACGAAGGAAACAGCCCACAACCCAGATATGAACACGGTTTCTGCCAAGCTCAGCTTCGTCAATATCGTCACATCGCCTGCCGTCTCCGCATCCGCGGCCTCTCAAGTCGCCGCCTTGCGTGACGGGCTCTCCACCGTGGCCGCGGAGTTTCCTTACCTGCGGTCTACTGCCGGGCCGCCGGGCTCTGTTCCGCTGTTGTTTCTCCCGCTGACCTCGCCAAATCGCCGCAGGCCGCTTCCACCGTGACCCATTGCGGCCTCGCGCCGTCACTAAGTCGCTCTCACCGTGGCTTTGTCGGGTTTGCCACCGTCTCAAACGGCCGCACAGGCCTTACGCCCGTTGTGAGCCGCTGGAGCAGTCCTCCAAGTCTCGCAGGTTGCCAGCCTGCCACTTCGATCTGCTTCCTCGGGGTCTCTTGAGCCGCCCGGTCTCGACCTGCGTATGCGGCGAGTCGCCGCGCCATGAGCTACCGCACTTTAAAGTGCGGCCGGCCTCCTTGGGTTGCCAGGGCCTTGCACCGTCTCCGGCGGCAGCCTCCGTCACTTCTTCTATGGTCTTGTGCCTTTCCGTGCTACGCTCCGTCGCTGCGCTAAGTTGCCATGTCTGCTACACATGCATGCGAAGACAAAAGACAACAGTATGGGCAAAAACAAGTTGCTCCTACCACTGCTCACGTGAAAAACTTCACTTTCGAGTATCAATTGAGTACTTTTTGCTCACATGATCATCTAGCACAAATTGCTAGTATTGATAAACCATTACTACATCGATGTGAGGTTCCAGTGTGCAAGGATGGAGCGAGTCGGCTAGAATAAAAATATATAATAAGGAGGAGATTGACTCGGTGGATAAAGAGATGGGCCTCATGCCTCTTAAAAAAATAGTCAAACATGACCCGAAGGATCACTTTTGACCACTGCTGCGTTTTAAGCCGCCACGTCTGTCATCATTGCTGCAACCCTACGACTGATAGTTTCCGGTTAAACATATCAGGTGAAATCCATAATATCAAGTTTCTAATGATATATTTTTATTTTTTCGAAAATAATTACTCTCGTTTGTGCAATTTCTTATGCAGAATTCACCATTACAAAGGAGGCCATCAAGCTATGGCCCTTACCTGCACCGGATGGATTAATGGACAGGGGCAATTATAACCCACCGAGATTCAACATATTCCAGCAATCCACTGGTCATATTATGATCAAGCATGGAGAGTCTCAAGCCAACTCCTCGGGTAGTCTCAAGGCTCGGGGGCTACGATGACATGCCTTAGTAAACATTGCGAGATTCAATACCCCAGATCATTGGAGGGAAGATAACCCGGTTCTGGAGGCTACTGCCATATTGGTGAAAATTTAAAGCCATCAGAAAATTGCCGGCTCAAAATGAAGATTCTGGATGAAAATCCAGCTCAAGAGACATCTCTCTCCCACAAAGCACTGAAGCTCTTAATATCCGGTTTAAAAAATCGGTTCAAGGGAAATTTATCTACCACAAAGCTTCGAAGCTCTCAAATCCGGTTCAAAATCCGGCTCAAGGTAAATTTGTCTCTCACAAAGCTTTGACATTCTTAATATCCGGTTTAAGAATTTCCAGTTCAAAAAGATTTAATCTCTCGCAAGTTCGAGTTCTTAGAAAAATTAAAGGGACCAAAGAGAGTCTGTTGTAAAAGCACAGCTCAAACATAGGTGCCCCTTGGGCACAACCCACAAGGTCATTTGGGGGCTTCCTGTTCAAACATGGGTCGTATTCGAACCAAAGAGAACATAGCTGTCGGTACCCTCTTGATCGGCGCAATGCCAAACCCACTAGGGGGCTTCTTGATCATATTCGAATCATAGCTTAACCCCTTTTGGGTCCGACTTTAATCGTATTCGAATCGGAGTCGTTAAAAAATCTCAAGGTCATTTGGGGGCTTCCTGTTCAAACATAGGTCGTATTCGAACTAAAGAGAACATAGCTGTCGGTACCCTCTTGATCGGCGCAACGCCAAAACCACTAGGGGGCTTCATGATCATATTTGAATCCTAGCTTAACCCCTTTTGGTCCGGTTTACTGATCGTATTCGAATCAGAAGCCTCATTTTTTTCTCTGTTTGGCTTAAGTTTTTTGAAAATAATCTTTGGTTTTGTCTTGAGACCTTTTTGATCATATCTGAAGCATATATGAGTGGTTTCTATTTAACCCGGCTTGACTTTGAACGATAAGTCGCCAGTATATGACAATCATAAATATTTGGAAGTTTTGGCTTCTAAAGATTGGGTTATCACCCTTACTGCACATGTATCATAAGACGACAGTACGATTAAATATCACAGGTATGATATTGTATATACATGATTATGTTTAATCCGGCCCTGGATTTTGACGTTAAATTGCTAGGGAATATGTTGTTTAAACTCTGTGCAGGATTTGCAGAACTATGACTTACATAAATGCTTAAGTCCAAGCTCATCATTAAAATTGATGCTTCAAAATGATTATCTATTCTATAAGCCGCCAGGTTATAAAAATTCCGGCTTACAATGGAGGTGTATTAAATCGCCATCGGCCAAAAGACGCCGGGTATTTAAACTCCGGGTTTACTTGTCAACATATAAGGTTTTCAAAGTCGCTTTAGCATAATGGCTATTATTTTATCAATGGATATGATTTATTCTACAATGGAAGGAATAGTTCCGAGTCGCTGCAGGCTTACGACACGGCACTTGGGGGCTAAATTATTCAAATTGAGATTACATCAAACATGCAAGTCTCATGTCACTGCCAGCATGCACCATGGCACTTGGGGGCTAATGCAAAGTCATTTTTTGATCAACTTATTGAAGACCCGACTCATCACATTGTAATGAGCCGGCCCTTGGGGGCTACACGTTGCTGCTCAAGTCTACATGAAAAAATTTACAAAGTCCATGCTTATTATTTCATAATGACCCGGCACTTAGGGGATACAAGTGATATGAATATAAGGGAGGTACACTTTCAAACTTGGTGTGAGCAACAGTTGTGACCCGGTGCTATTAACATTTACAAGCCGGCGGTTTTTGCAACTATAACTCACCAGCCTCTATATCCTTAAACCGGCGAATCACTAGATAAATCTTGAGTCCAATATGTTTATTAAGCCGGAGCTTTGGAAACCGACTCAAATGGATTCTTTATTTACATTATTTCTTCTACAAGAAAATTGATTATAAAGTTGGTCTATTGACCCGGACTTTTCAGAAGGAGGAAATGACAAGGACTTAAGGATGATCAGGTGTCGGTTCAGGGAAATATTTAACCCGGAGCACAACATATCAAGTTTGCTCTTGTGTTTATTTTACAGGATCAATTTAACATGGATAAATCCAAATTAAACTGGGGGCTAATGTTAGGGATATACCCCGCGGTATGACCCGACCGGACTTGGAGACTCACCAAAGACCCAGCTGGAGCTTGGCGACTCACTGGCGATCCGCCCAAACATGGAGGTTTACAAGCAACCCGCCTGGACATTGTGACTCACTGCTGATCCGGCGGGCGGGTTAGATAGAGGACTAGGCCCAAGGCCCAGAAGGCCGGCTCATGTTATGGTGGGCCGGCTTAAGAGGAAAGACATAAGGAATATTCTCCTACAAAGAAAGCAAGGCTAGGAGTCCACTTATAATAGAGTAATCCTAGTCCTATTAGGACTAGTCATGTAACCCGTTCCTTCAACATATATAAGGAGGGGCAGGGCTCCCTGAGAGGGAGAAGTAATAAGAAACTCACCGGCTCACCGGCTCACCGGCGACTCCCTCATGATGATAATGAAACCTAGCCACAAACAACATGTAGGGCTATTACCGGATGATGTTTCTCGGGGTCTGAAGCTGTCTAAATCTTTGTCTTGTATGTTGATCCGCCTCGCGTCTCTTGATTCCGACCTACCCCTTGAAGCTACTGTGTAGATGCGTTGGCCTCACGACTAAGTTCTCACACTAGAAAATCTGCTGTGACAATTCCACGACACGTGGTATTCTTATCCGGACAATTTCAGAGGCGGCGAAAGGAGAGAATATCCGTTTAAAGTGAGAGGCTAGGTCGTCTTTGGACAAAGGATGGAATTTATTAACTCACAATGAAGCATCAAGTGGAGATAAATACAATGAGCACATACCCGGCCTCTATATAGCTCTGATGCATCATTTTTTTGAACGAATTTGTGTTTAAATTAAAATTTGACATGTTTAAAAAACTCTAATCCTCCAATGATAGTCGTCTCAAAGTTCTCTGAAACATATATTTGTACATTGTTTTCGACGTTTTCACATAAGCCGGTTTTCACAAGATTTTTTCTCATAATAAGAGTGGGGCAAGTACTTCTACTTACACTAAGGTGATGTCACGCTGACACTTTATTTCTTGGACTTGTCTTCCATTTTCTGTGCGAAATTGAGTTATTTCGTGCGTCGTCCTCTTCAGGGCCATGCTTTAGGTGATGACATCGGAGGTTTGGGAGTTTGGAGTGCCAACTGGTAGGTGAGCGCGCATTTTCGTCACAATCGATCGACGAGGAAAACAAACAAAATGGGCTGCCCAGGTCGCACCCGGCCTGCCACTCTGGGTAAGCAGAAGCCTCTCTTCCTTATTTGTTTGGGCCCGCATAGACTCGGGAAACGAAAAGGCCTATGGTCCAACGTTGATCAATGTGGGGGTATTGGGGTCGCACCGCCGCTGGCTGTCCGATAGTGCCCCCGATTCGGCACCCCAATCCACTTGCCGGCGCAGCTACAGCGTGCGGCTGCCATCCTGACAGGTGACCCGCGCAGAGAAGACACTAGCCTCTCGACGTGGCATCTCCCGCCGCTCGACCACTATCCTGGTTCAACCCCACGGACCCGCTCGGCATCGGCGCTGGCTATGGCGGGCTGGCGGCAAATGAGGGGCCGCGATAGCCGTGGTGCCTGAGAGGCTGAGAAGCGGCGCGGCTCCCCAGCGGATGGAGAGTGTCACCTACCGAGAGGAGCGAAGAAGTATGCTCCATCATCCTCCCCTGTAAACGAATAATTTGCATGCTATACTAATTGGCACCTATGAGTATCAGATTTTAGGGCTGCAATTACAGCCTAGATCTAATGCTCAGATCCCATTTATTGACTTTGTTTAGATGTATATACACCGACAATTGTTGCAAATTCTGAAATTCTGCTTGCTACCTAGATTGTGTTTGTTGAGTTTCGGGGGAAATTTGAAGTGAACAAGGTCTTGGTAGCTGTCTGCCTCTGGCATAAGATTCAATGCCTTCTAGCAGATGGAACTGGGAAGTGGGAACACAAAACTTGTCAGGCCAAGTTTTATTCCTTCCGTGGTCGGTAACTTAGGATGCTGGTGGATGCTATTGACTCTAGGTCAAGAATACATGGAATACAATAATGCTACACTTACAGACAGGTCTTACGAAAAGGATGCCTACAGGGTGATGTGGAAGAACAATAGAACGAGTGAGCCGGAATTCGCGCACAGCAAACGAACCGAGCACCAAAAACCTGGTTCCACTTCTGCGCATAGATTATTCCGATGCATTCAGTCGGTAAGTGTAGCATTATTGGATGGAATATGTTCTACTACAAAGCCAAATTTCGTTGTGCTTGTTCAAATTTTGAATATACTCTACTACAGGCCACCTTCTCAAAGTGTTGCTAGTCAAAGTAGGATTTTTGGATTCACAGGGCTTGTCTGCTCAAAGAGTTGGTGATCGTTGTAGGATTCTTGAATTCACAAGGCTCGTGTCTTCAGATCTTGTTGAACTTCCACTTTGTACATCCACATTGTGAGCTGAATTTTCACTGGAATCAGAGATAGTTGCTTAGGTCAAGTTGTTGCAAAATAATGAAACAGAGAGAAACAAATGACCAAAAATATGGGAGAAAATATCTTACAGCAGTTCACAGAAGTTCTGCTTCAGCGGCATATCCAAATCATCTAAGCTTCTCTCAAACATTTCTAGAACTTTTGTTATAGTAGGGCGATGCAAAGGTATTACTTGTATACACCACAAGCCAATTAAGATCATCTTTCTAGCAATCTCGTCAATTTCATTGGTGACTTCACATGCTTCCAATCCATCATCTTGCGCAAAGTGGTCATAAATCCAATCAGGGAAATACTTTTCACTGGATTATGCAACAATTGATCTTACATTTCTCCTCCCTCCAACCATCTCCAGCAGCATCTTTCCATAACTATAAACATCCGACTTTGTTGAAACCACTCCAAAGGTTCGGGAGTGAACTTCTGGGGCGATGAACCCAATTGTTCCTCTAGCACCGATCATTGAAAGCTTGCTCTCCTTTGTATGACACAATTTAGCTAGACCAAAAACAGCAATCTTTGGGCTAAAATCTTTGTCTAGAAGGATATTTTGGGGCTTGATATCAAAGTGGACGATACGTGTATTATAGCTATGGTGCAAGTATTCAAGGCCATGAGCAATCCCGATTGCTATAGCATAAAGCCTCTCCCATCCTAAAATTTCTTTGGGGTTCTCTGAATAAATGTACTTATCCAAGGAACCGTTGGACATGTACTCATATATAAGAGCTCGCTTTGATCCCTCCAAACAAAACCCATATAAGCTAACAACATTAACATGAGAGGTCCTGCCAATGCTCATAACTTCATTCACAAACTCGTCCCCATTTCCTTTGCAGTCATGCAAGAATTTCACAGCAACCAGATGACCATCATGTAGTCTTCCTTTGAAAACGACACCATAACCTCCTTGTCCAAGCTGATCGTTGCGAGATGACTTTATCTTCATTACCTCCGAATACATGTATCTTTTTGGAGCTAGGGATCCATGCGATGCTATCATGGCCTCATAATTCTTTTCGGTGTTACTGGTAGTCTTCTTGCAAAGGAGAAACCATAGTCTTTTCCCATTTTTACGCCATACCAGGACACAAATACATGTAAAGAGCAAGGCTCCAGCTGCTGATATCACAACTGAGATTGAAGTAGATCGATGTTACTTCCTTTTCAAAACCAGGACTTATAACACAGTCATTTGATTTCCAAGACCATCAATAGCTTAAATTTCTCATGTGACAGTTTCTTGTTTTTAATTTCTAATTCTAGAATCAATTTTCAATGATTACATAGATGATACATTTTTAAGGTACTAATTCAACATACAAATCACTGCTAGTGAACTACTAATATTTAAATCATTACATAGAGAATAGCAAAAGTTTGAGCATACCTAGTAGCATAATCTTCTTGCCAGTCGTCCCTTTGCTACCTGGAATATAACAGATTTACGAGTAAATGCAATGTTGTCCAACAGTACTACATTGGTTGTTTTTATTTTAAGAAAAGACCAGAATGGTATATGGATCTTCAATATTCTGCCCATGAAGTACCCAAAAAAATAAACACATTGCAAGATAGTGAAGAACAATAGAACATATGGGCTACATATCTGACATCTTTTTGATAGAGCAACTATGTCGATCAAATATAGATTCAACAAAAAAAAGCTATAGGCCTGTGTAGATTTACTAGCCAATATGAGCGATCACGTAATTCTGATTTATAAGTATGTTTTCAAATGACATTGCATTGGATGGTACATTTAAATCTACATGGAAATTAGCAGGAACATGCATGCTCTGTAAATTTTTCCGCAAATGTACTATTTACCAGCAGCATAAACCCCAGTGTGGGAAAACTGAAGAGTGTTTGCTTATGCTACAGAACTAGACCGGCGGCATGCGTTCTGTTGAGTTTACACTAGCAGGCATTTAATATCCATAGTGTAGTAGTTAGCAGGTCCGCGCATGATTTTTCTTAGAATTAATAAGCTTCTGCCCCCAATTTCATCTATTCAATTAAACAGATAAGACATAATTTTGTGATATGTCCAAAACGTTCAATCAGGTATTACCACCGGAAAACCTTTTCCAGACCCTTTCCAGACCCCATAATCAACGCTGCAACTTACACGTATGAGCTTAAAATGGTGCTACAAAATACTTCACAAAAACGATCTGAACCCCCTAACTAAAAAACAGAGTTTTTTCGATAAACTAAAAAACAGAGTAAACCAGCCATACCAAGAGGAGATAAAAGGAAACCATTTACAGCTACTAGTGTGCATTGTGTATTCATTATTCTTGTAAATCCCCTCAACTTAGTGCGCCAAAATCAAAGACTACCTAATCTACAGAACTTCAGCAGTGTATCTTTTTTTTTACGATCATACTCACTGTCACTATTATACATATGTGAACCCCGCCGGCAGATGATGGACAAAGACATGCTGCTGGAGCAGTGGCACTTGAAGATATCGTCGGCAATATTGATCTTGCAAATTCTCTATGCCCACCTTGCAGCTGCAGGCCATGCACTCAACAAGAAACCTAACTTCATCAGCCGCCCCCTCATACCCCAGCACTGGCATCATCGGCAACGTACAGTTTCCTGTACCAGCCATCAAATGTCGCCAGGCTTGTATGGCCCGGCAAGCCGTGCAAATGAGTTATTGAGTGACCGGTGTTGGATCCACTGGCATGGTTCGTGGGTGCCCGTGTAAATGGAGGCGGCTGTGCATGCAGGGCGTAGTTGTAGAGGAAGAAGATATCTTGGTTGGCAGCGCTGATGCGAGGCCGAGATCAGAGGAGGTGTCCACGTGGAGCTCGATGTCGAACACACTGCTGGAGAGCTAGAGGTTGGTGACACAGAACGAGTTTGCTGGGTAGGAGATTTTTTTTTTTAGAAGGAGGATCACCCCCGGCCTCTGCATCCGACAGATGCATGATGAGGATCTCATCAAGAGGGAGGCCTTGTCGGTGTTGTCGTGGGTGAACTGGAAGGTATGGTAGCTACACTGGGGAAGGTACGTGCCACAGAGCCAGAAAGAATACACAATATGGATGTCCCGCGCACATGTTGTTGCCCATGTAAACCCTAAACCCTGACTAGATTCAAAGGATTTTGGAGGAAAGGAAAATGGTAAGCATGTTGACATTGAATTCCATAGTGGACAGGTAACATGCGTCGAAGACGGCTCTGCATCTAATCCTGGTGAGCTCGCCATGACTAACACAAGATAATTGGTGGACAGAAAGAAGGAACAAGTGAGATTTTGGTGAGAAATGTAAACTGCCAACTAGATAATCACTTGGAAAAAGGAGAAGAAAAAAGAAAATGAACGGAAGAATGATATTTCGTCAATCTTACCAATATTTTGACAATGACAAGAGTGAGACTTAATTGGTAGGGTTTAAAATTTCAAATAGAGAAACATTTTGCTCCTCGCCAAATGACTGAATTTTAATAAATTCTGTGGTTACTTCCGGAAATTGTAGTCAAACCTTATCAAAATTTGATGGAATATTATATTAAATTGCGGACAAATAATCATTATTCTAGTCTTTGTTCTCGAGGACTAGTAATTTTCCAATGAAACGTCGCTGACTAAACTGGTTAAGTGACTGAATCATATAAACTTATGAATATACATGTAGTATGAAATTCAAAGTCTTTACACGTAAAAAATAATCAAAATTCTTTAAACCATTGTTTCAAAAAAATATCTTTAAAGCTGGGATTGAACTGTCGTTAGAGGTAACTATGTCTTGGGATTAAATTTTGCAATAGTCTTAAGTTCTACATACAAATATTTGGGCTGAAATAGAAAACCCTGCTCATTAGTTCATGCTTCATGGGCTAAAATGGTTAGTGACCGGGTCAAATTCATACGGAAACTCAGCAGTAAGTCGATGTAGAAGTACTAAATTAGATTATTTTTTGAACGTGGGTTTTAACTACATGGCATGGCTGTTGTATATATAAGTATGAGTTAAAACTCGTTTGGGATAGTATACTGGCATATATATGAGGTAGTAATTTAAAATGAGGTAAAAAGGAGATGAATTGATAAACTTTTTTTGCGGGGGAGATAAATTGATCACCGCAGACGATTAGGTTGGACACGCCGCCGGAGCAGTGGCACTCAAAGATATCGAAGGTGGTGTTGATCCGGCAAAGTCCACCGCTGTCCATGCACACCGTGCAGTCGCCGGCCGTGTAATTAAGACGAAATCCGCCCTTGATCAGCTGCTGGTAGTCCGCCCCGGCCACCCCCTTGTACCCCAGTACCGGCATCATCGATACCGTGCAGTTCCCCGGCACCAACGCCCATTTGTCGTCGGGCTTGTATCCGCCGGCGAGCCACGTGAACGAGTTGTTGAGCGACTCATTGGCGCACTTCACGGGCGCCCACGTAGGCGGCGGCTGCCGTGCCTGCAAGTCAGTGCAGTTGTTGAGGAAAAAGAGCTCCTGGTTGGCGGGGCTGATGCCAAAGGGCGCGAGGCCGAGGTCGGAGGAGGCGTTCACTTGGAGCTCCATGTCGCAGGTGCTGTCGGAGAGATCGTGGTTGGTGACCCTGAAGGTGTTGTCATCGTAAGAGATCTCCAAGATCTGGTACGCCCAGATGGAGTTCTGGAGGGAGGCCGTGCCGTTGCGGTCACACGTGACCTGGAAGGCCCGGTAGCCGCACTCGGGCGGGTGGGTGCCGCCAAGCCAGAATGGGTACGCGATGCGGAGGCCACCGCATGCCGCCGGCTCGCAGGACGTTGACGCTAACGAGGGCGTTGTGGTCTTTTGGGCGCTTGTGTGGTGGTGCCAGAGAGGAGAGTGAGGAGAAGCATGGCTGAGCAGAAGATGGCAGCTGCAGCTGCAGGGACGTGAAAGGGATCCATCTTCTTGCACCGTAACAGAGGTGTACCGCAGAGGTGTGCAAACTAGATGAGAGACGCAGAATCTCTCATGCTAGGGCCGTGGTGTTTATGGCTCTAGTGGTGGTGCTACATACGAGTGAGCAGAAGCATGGCTGAGCAGAACAAGGGTGCTGCAGATCCATCTGCTTGCTCTTCTTGCAAATTAGATGACTGGTGACTGGTGAGAAGGTAATAAGGAGTCAGTCAACAGTTGCTGGACCTTCCACGGTCAAACACGGCCTAACAATTGCTGGACCCGTCCACGGTCGAAGTATCATTGTCTTTTACTACTTTCCGATGACTTCAAAACCTTGATCGGTCAAATATTTTTGTGTGGAGTGCACAGATTGGAAGGACCATGCCATTTTCCCACTAGCATTGGCCGACGGTGACAAGCCTGGCATCTCTCACTTCTCTTCTAGGAGGAATCCATTTATCACTAATCATTTTAAATGCACATCATTACAAACCATGTTTTGAACTAATACTCCAGCTTGGTATAAAATGGGGACTGAGGCCATCGTGAGGCGATTTGATCATCTGACTGAGCAAAATTTCTTCGTAAATCAAAGGGTTGATTATTGAGCAGCAGATGGGGTTTTCAAAAGAGTAAATCATCCAGCCGAACGAAAATGAGGTATAAGAGTCTCTCAGCCACAGGGGGTGGGACGCGTTGTGACTGCTGCCCGTCGACTAAAGCTTGACCAAGTGTACTATTGATCATTGAAGATAACTATCACATTTTTCACTAGTTTATCCATGTTATGGAATTTAAATTTTGGAATGATGATGAATATTAATTTGGAGGCTTACCGGCACATGTCAACCGCAGCATGTCATAGGGGCAGAGGCATGCGAACTCCGCGGCGGGACTGGCTGATGCTAGAGACGCGCGTAGTGCCCGCCCAATCCAGTACGGTGCACAGACGGTGCCATATTGCCACTAGCAATGACAGACGGTCGCAGGTCTTGCATCTCTCACCTTTTCGTTGGGGGAATCCATATCTCACTACTCATTTTAAATGCTTTGTCATTTCTAATCAAATCTTCTACTGTGCTCCAGCTTGTTTGAATCTCGGGAGTCTACACCAACGGCAGGCGATTTTGATCATCTAAGTGGGGAAAATTGTCGCGTCAAAGTGTCCAATCCTGGGTACTTATCTACTGCCCGGCGTCTAGTTGCTCCCGAGAAGTATTTGACGACTGAAAAGGGTGAGTGAGCTTACCACTACAGTATTTTGGTGGCTGCTAAGTCAGGAGGAACCAATCGCTGATGAGCTCCTCGTAGTCGCTGGGGTTCGCCTCTCCAGACGCCCCAACACCGGCACAGAGTTGGCGCTGCATCCCTCCAAAGCATAGCCGCTGTCTATCACGCCTGACGCGTTATAATGCCCTCCCGCGCGGACAAACATGTTGTTCCGGCACATCGTGACCACAAGCCCAGCTGGGGCTGGCAGCGGCTTGGTGCAGTTACAGAAGACGAGGTTCTGGTTCAGAGGGCTTATTGAGAATGGATGCCCGATTTTGATGGTCGTGTTGGCCTTTGGGACATGGCAACCTTTCTCGTTGGAGAGACTGAAGCCTCTGAGTGTGTGGACATCAGGGACTAGCAAGGAACCGTTGATGTAGGAGATGTCGACGATCTCGAGCCTGAACCCTGGATCGTAGTACCTGAGGTAGGGGACGTCGTCTGTGCGGTGTACATGGAACCCGGGCCAGGCGCACCTGTTCTCCTCCGACCCGGAAACGATGCCAAACGGGGATGAGACAGTCAGGTGGCCAGATCGCTCAGGCTTGCCTGCCTGGTCTAATGGCTGCGATACAAGCAAGACATAAACACAGGAGCAGCAACAAGCTGGTTGGGACATCTGGAAATGTTGGAGATCTGGTGAGAAAATTGGAGGACCGGGAGACAGGCAGAGTCCCAAGGAATTGAGTTGTTGAGCAACGATTTTCAGAGGTAATATTAACGGTGAACTTTGTTCTTTGCGATATGTGTTTTAAGGGTGAACTTACGTGTACGTGCTAAACCATTCAAAACATCATTTAGTACTATCACATATTTCCCCCTATACATGATTTTTTTTGCGGGTGGCCCTATACATGATTTTTTTAATGAAATAAATTAACATCTCTTTTGAGGTACATGAACATTTTTCTATTTTCATGGAAATTATTTACAAAATCTACTAATACTTTTAAATTTGTACAAAGGATATGTTTACTTAAGATTTTTTTTATGCAGACAATAACTTTTTCTTGACATATTAACTTGAATTTCTATATACCAACCACTAAATAACTAGAGTTCATGATTGGGAACGACAACCAAAAGCACCGTCATTGGGTCAAAAAATGACCCGAAAAATTGAATATCCCATAAGGTGGAATTTGGAAAAGTTACCACTGGGCTGTCACTGGATCAGTTAACAAGTTCATGATTCCTATTTGGCTGTAATGCAGGCTTGGGAAGTTCAGAGTTCATCCGCTCAAAAAAAAGGAAAAAAACAAGAGAAATTCAGAGTTCAGACTAGGCAAAAGCAAGAGTTCCTACTAGACAGAGCTGAGAAGTTCAGAGTTCAGACCAGAATTGATCTTCGCCCAGCTAGAAGCCACTTGTTGTTCTGTACCACACCCCACTTCAACTTGTAAACGAACTTCTAATGATGCTACGTGCCTACTTAGAGCACTACACCACTACACTACTAGTTTACATGCTTGCACAAGCGAAGTTTCTGGGATCCCTGCTCGGCGCCTTCGTTCCTCCAGACGATCATCCAGGCGGCGCTCCCGACCTACAGATCCATCACCCGGGTGCGCCTTGGTGATGGGCGCACTACCTCTTTCTGGCAGGATCGATGGCTCCCAGGCGGTGCTCTCTGCTTCACCTACGAGGCGCTTTTCTCCCACTCGACGCGGCCCAATGCTTCCGTCGCTGCGGTCATGGAGGACGGCCTCGCGCTTCGACCGAGGCTTTCCGCGGTGGCGGGCGCTCAGCTTGCCGACGTGCACGCTCTCCTGCGGGGTGTTCGCCTACTGGGAGTGCACGACCGTCGCCTCATGGCGTGGGGCGACGACGTTGCTTTCAGCTCGCGGGCTGCTTTCCGCGTCCTGTCGCCTCACGGCGTTCTCGACCAGGTCTCCATCGACATTTGGGGCTCCCGGCTCCCTAGCAAAATCAAAATTTTTGCTCGGCTCCTGGTTGGCGATCGGCTTAGCACCCGGGCTAACCTGTACGCCAAAAACTGCGCTCCTTCATCTTCGTGTGCATCCTGCCAGGCGGAGGAGACGACGGACCATCTCTTCGCGGCCTGTCCTCGTGTGGCGCCGGTCTGGGCCGGTCTCGGCCTGGGCCCCTTTCTCTCCGTTGGGGAGATTCTCTCCACAACGCCCGCAGCACAGGTCGACAGTGCTGCCTGGCCGGATGGCCTCTTTATCCTGCTCTGGAATGTGTGGAAAGCCAGGAACAATATGGTCTTCAACTCCATCAGCTGCGGGGTTGGCGACGTGCTCCGGCGCGCGGCCGATGATACGCTCCTGTGGTCCAACCGTTTTGAGACTGGACCGAGGGAATAGCTCCTCCTGTTCCGCTCCTTCCTTCTCTCGGGCGCTTAGATTTCCTCTCTCTCTTTTTTTGTTTTTTGCCTCTTTATCTTGTTGTTTTTTATCTCCTCGATGGAAAACACTGTATGACGCCTCGTCGTTTCGAGTAATATAACAACCGGTGGAGCTCCCGCTCCCCCGTCATTCTCGAAAAAAAAAGTTTCTGGGACTATGCAATAGGCACTGAACGTAGCTACAAACTTGAATACAAGATGATTGGACGGGGTGAACTTACGTGTAGGTGCAGTCGTATGGAGAGGTGTAGGTGCAGGTTGCGGCGGATCCCATGTCAAGAGGAAGCCATTGTTGATGAGCTGCTCATAGTTGCTCACGTTCGCCTCGCCCGACGAGCCCATCACCGGCACCACGACAGCATCGCAGCCCTTCAAAGCGTAGCCGCCATAGTTCCCGGTTGCGTCGTAACGCACTCCCGTGCGGACAAACATCTTGCTCTTGTTCCCACATCTCAGGCTCGTCTGCAGCAGGTCTCTGTCCCGGCGTGCCGCAGCCGCCACTGCTGCCTCTTCCGTGCAGTTGTAGATGAGGTTCAGGTTGCCAGGGTCGATCCTAAAAGGTTGGGCCAGTTTGACGGAGGTGTTCAATATCATTAGTTGGCAGCTGTTGGAAGCTTGCAGTAATTCCAGATGGCCTCGATCAACCACGCGCAAACTGTTTTCCTCATAAGAGATATCGATGATTGCAAAGCCGTAGCTCCCGAGTATAGAGCTCCGTAGACCTGGAAAATTATTGTTGTGGCAAGCGACCTCAAAATCCATCGAACCACAAGATCTTCCCGCCTCCTTGTCAGAGAGCCAGAATGGGTTGGAGATGGTGAGGTTGCCGCACGTCTTGGGCAAGCAGCCTTCCCCTTGCTGCTCCTCGCCCCTGACGAGCATCAGTGGCAGCCACCAAACCCAGACGAAGAACAAGAACCAGCAGCTAGTAGTAGTCATCGGAGAATTAGCTTTGATATCTATTGCTAGCAAACTGAATAGATGATATAGTGGATGGGAAGCAAACTGAATAGATGATCATGGGCTGTGGAGGAGATAGGGACGACAAACTATGGCTAAGAATGCATGAGAATATATGGGTCAATGGAGTTCTTTGGCGGTCGTCGCACGTCTACGCATACGAATTCCGGGACTACACCATTTGACAGGGCAATGGAAGAAAATTATGAGTTGCTGCGGCTGCACATCAAAGTTAAAAAACTTCCTTAGAAAATACTCACTTTCCAGAGGACTTTTCACAAGGATGGTGCATCCGTACAGTCTCTGTCTGAGATGCCGTGAGCTCTCGGGCAGGTGCATACCTCCACGGTTCCAGCAGGGTGAGATCATTTCTCATCTTCCGAGTTCAATTTTTTTTCCTCATCTCCCGCATCTCGCGTACTGCATTAAGGCCCACGTTGGAGCACAAGCAGTTTGGGCCCGCAAGTGAGCGATAAAAGCCCAGAGCCCAAACCAGCCAACATTACGCCGCGCCGGCTGGTATGCTGGGAAATCCTATTTGGCGCTGCAGGCGCCCGTTATAGGCCATTTCGCTAACGGGCGCCTGCAGCGGACGACCCCCCGCCGCGATTGGGCTGGCCCAATTGGTTCCATTCACTGTTTATGCAAAAAACTGAAAAAGGTGGCATCGGTAAGAACTCGAACCCACGATCTCTTGGTTTACAAAGAGCTGCGCAAACAACCTGGACAACACACGTACTATGTTGAGTTTCTCCCATCGGCTCTTTTAGTTCTTTCTTTTCGTTTCTTTTTTTCTCTTTCTTGTTTGTATTTTCTTTTTTTTCTTTTTTCCTGTTTCTTCTATTTTTATTTTCCTTTTTATTTTACAAATATGCACGCACTTTTTAAATTCAATGAACTTTTTCTTCATTGACGAAATATTTTTCGAATATGATGAACTATCTTCACACTCTATGAACTTTTTTTAGTCTGGAGAACTTTTTTTCAAGTTCGATGAACTTTTTTCAAATTTGATAATTTTTTAAAAATATTGATCAACTTTTTTCGAATTTGATGAACTTTTTTTCAAATTCGGTGAACTTTTTTCTAACTCGGTGAACTTTTTTCCAAATTCGATGAACTTTTATCAAATTTTGTGAACCTTTTTTCAAAATTGATGAACTTTTTTGTAAATTGTTGAACTTTTCTTGAAATTCGATGAACTTTTTTTGAATTTATGAACTTTTTTAAATTCAATGATTTTTTTCTGAAATTCAATGAACATTTTCTAAAAGTTCTATGAACTTTTTCGAAGTTGATGAACTTTTTGTCAAATTCTATGAACTTTTTTCAAATCCGATGAACTTTTTCTGAATTCACAAACTTTTTTCATTTTTGTGAACTTATCCTTTCAATTCACTAATGCCTTTTCAAATTGATGTGTTCTTTATTCAAAAAAATTAAGTGGTGCAATATGCAATGAAACAGCGTTGCAGCATTGTTATTAAGCATTTTGCCTCTGTTACCAATCATAGAAAGCGAGTGGCTCGTGTGGCTGGGTACCTGCACGTGAACTCGACGTACTGAGTTCGAAACCTGTATATTGCATTTTTTGTCGCGTTTTCTTTTGCGAGCTTTTGCATTCGGCAGGCTTCGCGTTTCATGGGCCGGCCCAGTGCGGGGCGCTGCAGGCGCCAGGAGCACGAACGGGCGCCTGCAGCGCCGTATAGGAGCTCCCTGGTATGCTTCGTATGCGGGTGCTGTGTGGGGTGTGCGTTTTGTGTTTAGGGCTTGTTTGCTGTGCCCTCAGCATTAATCCTTATGTGATCTTGTGTTCTTGTGGACCTCCCTGTGCGTGTGTCTGTCGTGTTGAACCTTGTTTGGATGCTTGGCTTGGGCGGTTTGCTTTATAATATAAAACGGGGCGAAAGCCTTTTTCGGTATGCTTCGTTTCGCCGGCGCTATCTCCCACCGTGGCCTCCTCTCCCATGCCGGCGCCGCTGCATACTACTGTCGCCATCATGACCCGCACAACCAAGAGTCACCAGTCTTCTAGAATCTCCGCAATAGTCTCCCGCCGCGTGATCCCATGGAGAGTGCCGCCTCCAACACCGAAATCAACAAGCAATCACGACATGGTGTGAGTTGTCGCCGACGAGGTAGCGACGAGGAAATGACGGTGGTGGTGAAGAGCAGCTCCTAGTACCAAGTAAGCACACCCCTTCAACAAGTACGATTATTACTATAGATTTCTCCTTGGTGCGCATCTGCTGAATTGAATAGGTTAGGTAATATTAGTTGGGTACACCGGCAAGGACGCATTGACGAAATCAGCAATCGTTGTTCTTGTTCCCAAAAGATAAAATAATAGGTTTCCTTGCTCTTGGAACTTGAGCACTAAAGTCGTCGACCACCTGCTCTGATTTGTATCAAATACAGTAATCTGGAAAGGCCATGGTTACAAGAAATTTGAACTGGTAATCGGGTGACAAGTGTTAGGACCATGGCTGATTTTCGGAAGTTGAAACATCATTT
Source organism: Triticum dicoccoides (assembly GCF_002162155.2). Taxonomy (NCBI): domain Eukaryota; kingdom Viridiplantae; phylum Streptophyta; class Magnoliopsida; order Poales; family Poaceae; genus Triticum; species Triticum dicoccoides. The sequence continues at coordinate 38,252,539 of NC_041385.1, read as the reverse complement.
CTTACTAACCTATTTACCCCTATTTATGTTTCTCTCTTGCTTAGTACCATACCACTTCTGAAAGGAAGCTAATGTTAATTCTTTGACTGTACTAACCAGCATGTGCAAGAGAATCAACAATGCAAGTTTGCCATCACTACTATCTATGATGAACACAGGTATAAGGTCATACCCCTACTTCTTGATATGCTCTATCTGACGAAGTAATGATTTTCTAACTTGGACAGTATGTTTGATTTAATGGAAACTCTGGAAACATCTATCCGAGTCTGTTTGTTCAAGGTAGAGCCACCCATCTGTACATATATGAAATGTGTTTGATGATACAACTTGAGTACGTTGTTTAATTCTGAATCTAGTCCATTGAACAAATTCTGAATTCACAAGGTTCATATCTTCAGGAATGGTAGAACTCGCACTTTGTACACTCATATTGTGGGGCCAATAGCTCCTGTGCGACGTGTTTGATGTGAATTTGCTTGAGTGCGACGTTGTTCGAGCGAATGGCTGTGGTGCGACACATTTAAGCAGGTAAATAGCCCAGGGCCACATGGGGTGTTAAATGTGGTTAAATTGGTCGTCAACCAAGCCCGTTTATGTTAGGACATGTGGGTCCAACTTAATTGCTCCTCAAAATAGCTGACCGTGCCCTGCCGCCCGACCGTGCCGGACCCGCCACTCTGCCCCCTCTTCCCTTCTTCTCCGGTGGCGGCGGATCTTGCGTTCTCAACGGCGGCGGCGGAGCCCTCGTTCTCAACGGCGGCGGAGCCTTCGTCCTCAAAAAATGGTGAGTGAAAACCTAGTCCCCCTCCCGTTCCTCTCTCGGCCCCGTAGATCTCAGCTCGTTTCCTCTGTTTTCGCTTGTTGAATCGATAGGTTGTGAGGGGAGCCCGTGGGCATACTGAGATGGAGCCCCCAGATTCAACTTCGAATAGGTAATGCTCCTCTCTCTGATCCAATTTTGCATGCAATTAGGGCCTAGTCTGCTCTTTCTCACGGGCTCACACTGTCCGCCACTAACAGAGGGGATGCTGCCGCTCGGACCTTCGAATTGACGGTCAATTTCTTTCCATCAAAGGCAAAATTAGTTGATGGTAGCATTCAGAACATTGAGAGAGACACAATTGTTAAATGGGAGGTTGAGTTTACAGAGATTGATCCACAAGTTCTACAGAACATGGGAGAAAAGGCAGTGAAGAAATGGGTGGAAAAAATTGGGGAGAATGTTGTTTGGGGTCCAGAGCAAGAAGTATCACTGTTGCGGTTTGATGATTGGAAAGGAGAGTATGTGAGAATGGAAGATGGTGAACAGATTGTTGATGAAATCGATCGGCAAAACGGCTGGACAAGCAAACGAGCTAATTTTTTTGCTGAGCTGGTTGATCTGAATATTTTTTCAAAGGTTGGATATGTGCCATCACAATTGGCTGCGCAGATGGTAGATGATGATTGGGCTACACAGAGGCCATTGATTCCCATGTATACTGAACTTACAGTAATAGCCGAAGAGGGACAGGTGACTGGAATTGAAACTGAAACTGCAGCAACTGTTGATTGGAATGTAGTTGAATTAGATGAGCCTACTGATTTGGTCATTGCACCAATGCCTGACATTGAGATGGCCAAACTTTTTGGGATTCCAGTCGATGACAGAGATAAGCAGGAGAGGGGAGAATCTAGTTTGCCTGCTAATGTTGATGAAGTTGTAGACGGACAATTGATGGAACAAGCTGCAGATGAAGTAGATGATGCACATGATGATGAGCTGGTGCATGTGTATGACAAAGAAAACCCTGTCATTGAAGTGGGCAAGTTCTTCCCAAGCATGAAGGAGTTTAGGATGTGTTTCAAGACTTATGCAGTGAAACATGAGTTTGATGCCAAGACTGTTTGGATTGATAGAAAGAAGTTTTATGCGAGGTGCAGAGGATTTGATGGTAGTGTCAAGCCTTGCAAGTGGTACATATCTGCTAGACTGCAACCTGATGGAAGTACTGTCAGGGTTAACCAAATCCCCAATCAACATACTTGTATTACAAGTTCACAGAGAGTATCAACCATGACATCACAACTTTGGGTTGCAGAAAAGATCACCCCAATTTTAGCCAAAACACCAAACACTACTGCCAAGAAACTCAAAGTAGACTTGGAAAAGATGTACCCCATTAAACTGAAATATACCACAGTGTGGAAGGCAAAACAAAGGACAATGAAAAACTTATATGGTGATTGGGCAAATACATTTAGGATGCTTTACAACTTCAAAGCAGAGGTGGAAAAGAGGTCACCTGGTAGTGTTGTGGAGATAGATACAGAGGTATCAGCCAAAGGTGAAGTCAAGTTCTCCAAGTTTTTTATGGCTTTGAAGCTTTGCATAGATGGCTTCAAAGCAGGGTGCCGTCCATATTTGAGCATAGACTCATCATTTTTGACAGGCAAGTGGAATGGTCAGTTGGCAGCATGCAATGCTCTAGATGGACACAACTGGATGTTTCCTATTGCTGTTGGCTTGTTTCAGTTAGAAACAGAGGCTTCATGGACATGGTTCATGATCCAGTTGAAAAGACGCCTAGGGCCAGTGTCACCTTTGGCTATACACACAGATGCATGTAAGGGGCTTGAAAATTCAGTGAAAAATGTTTTCCCACATGCTGAGCAGAGGGAGTGCTTCGGTCATTTGTGGATGAATTTGATCAAAAAATTTAAAGGAGAAGAATTTGGGCGCATATGGCCAGCAGCAAGATCTTACACTAGACAGACACACAAATATCATCTTGATAAGATAATGGCAGCATGTGATGAGTTTGGTCCATGGCTGAACACCTACCATTCTTTGTTATGGTACAGGTCAGCATTCAACACTGCCATCAAGTGTGACCACATCAACAACAATTTGGCAGAGAGTTTCAACAATAAGGTGAAGGAGTTAAAAGATTTGCCTGTGCATGACATGGTTGACCAAATTAGGATCATGCTCATGCGGTTGTGGGAATTGAGAAGAAGGATAGGTGATTGTCTGCAAGGTGATAAGCTTCCAGCAGTGGTACAACAGGTGGTCAATAGGAGCAGAAGTCTTTCACATTTGTTTGTTGAAAAATCTTCACCTTGGGGTGCTGAAGTTAGAGATAACAAAACTGGAAGGAGACATGTTGTTAACACTGAATTGCATGATTGCACTTGCCTCGAGTGGCAACACACTGGTAAACCATGTGAGCATGCCATTCTATTCTTAGCATCCCAACCGAAGATAAACATGCACCCGTATCTGCATGAATATTATTCGGTAGCAAGATTCCAAGCTGCATATGCTACTCCAATTCCAGCACTTACAAATCAGTCTCAGTGGCCTGAAGTGGACATTGAATTTTCCATGTGTCCTCCCTTGACGAAAAGAAAGGCTGGCAGGCCTAAACAGAGTAGGTTCAAGGCATGGTTTGAGAAAGGTGGGAGTAGTAAGAAGGGAAAGAAAGATGAAAAGCCAAAAAGGGCCCAAAAAGGTAACAAAAACAGATGCAAGTTGTGCCAGGAACTTGGGCACAGAGTGGGATCTATCAAATGCCGTTACACTCCTGATAAGCCAAATTATGTTCTTGTTTATTTGTCTGTGTTTTGATTTGGTGCTTTTTTCCAATTAGTATATCTATAACATTTTCTGCACAGGAGGAAGCGAGCAAGTCAGCCCCTTGTTGTTGAACAGTGTTGGCCAACCAAAAAAGCAAGAGTCAATGGCGGTAGAAAGAAGAGAAGTGTGCCTGAGCCTGAGCAGACCGAAGAAAATCCTGCTGCAGTCAACATTCAGACTGAAGAAACTGATGTGGAGGTGCACACCGAAGAAACTGAATTTGAGCGTGTCGAGGTTCAGACTGAAGAAACTGAACCTGAGCGTGTTGAGGTTCAGACTGAAGAAACCCATGTTGAGGTACACACCAAAGAAACTGAAACTGTTGTCAACATTGAGACTGAAGACACTGATCACGAGGGTATTGGCGAGGTGTTGAAAAGACCAGTGAAGAAAACCAAGATGATCAGTGAACTTGTGTGTGTAGTAGAACCAAAAATAAGAAGGGCTAAGGCGAAGAAGGGCACACGACGTGGTATGAAGAAGTAGAACAGAGAACAGTTTGAAAATTTGGGACATGTAATAATATTTGTAACTTGGTGCGTACTGGTAGTCACTATGTATCCCCATATTTCTATTCGAACTTGTTTGTCTAAACCAGCCAAATAAAATTCAAATTTAAATTTAAATTTAAATTTAAATTTGGGCTATTGATGTTTTAGTGCTATCTAAAGTACCTCAACTGAAATATGTTTGCTTGCTGATCATTCCAAGCCCTTTTGGTAAGTTGAACTCATAGTCATGAAAAGTGTGTTTCAAATGACCTCTAAAGGTAGGGTAAACGGCCTCATATTTAAGCAAGTTTTTTTGGCACCTTGTCTAAACCAGCCAAATAATTTTTCTACACATCTATTCTATCTATATAGTGTAAATCTAAAGTCTCACTATTTATTGAATTAATTTTCTATTTTTTCTTTTCTTTTTGAAAAAACAAGGTTTAATAGAAAATTATATATAAAACAAGTTTAAAACATGAAAATGAGAAAAGTAAGTTCAGATCTTTCTTAGTCAATCCAAAATGAAGTTTTGGTGAGGTTTTCACACTTTTCATTTTTAAAACTCCACCTACTCTCGGGTGCCCACTACTCTCTCCCTTCAACTCCATACTACATTGTTTGAGGAATAACAATTTTGTGAAGGATTTTTCGTAAAAATGTATGTAAACCATATTTATATTTTTTTCTCGTTACTATACGACATAATAAGACTATGTGCACAAGTTTTATATTTTTTTGATTTTTTTTGAATTAGTTATGCTCAACCCTAATCAGTCAAAACCTCTCAAAACCCCTCAAAACCCCTCTCAAAACCCCTCAAAACCCCGCACACTACCTGGTCGTCGATCGTTGTGCGTGGACGGTTGAGATCAGGCGCTAGGGTTAGCTACAGTGTGCAGCGATCCGCATGAGACGCGCTGATTGGTTGACGCGGTGGGGTTTGGATCAGCCTCTCTCGTTGGAGCATCAGGACCGTTCATTTGAATCCAACGGCAAGAGTTGACGCGGTGCATGGACCAAGCCTAGGGAGTGCCCTTTCCATCGTTGCATGCGTGCCCGTGCCTACCCGCAGCATGCATGCCCACCCGCAGGACTGCGCCCGTGCGTTGCATGCATGCCTCGACGTAGCCCTGCTCCGCCACCCCTATCAACGCAGTAACCTGTCGCATGCCTACCATTAGAACCGATGCAGCGTCGCATCAAAGCATGCACCCGGTCACAATGCAGCAGCCCGATGAAGACAACCAAAAAGCCAACGCTGCGTGGCGTGGTGTGCACGCTGTGCATGGCGTGCTCCTCTTTGAGGACGCAATACTGGCATGGTATCGATGTGGGTATCGATGCAGTTCAAATGGCGTGCTGCCCGTTACAAGATGGGCAAAAGAAGGCGTACATTATTGTCACGTCTCCCATCGACCGAACCTTGCCCTCTAGCCAGGCCCTAGCAAGATGAGCAAATTAATGGGCAACGACATGCATGCACGGGCGGCACACGTAGAGAACCCGGGGAAGGCGTGTCCCCTTGACCCACGACGGCACAGACGCGTGCGTGAGCCCGTCCCCCTTGACCCACGACCGGTGGCACAGAAGCGTAGCAGTCCGTTTACCACGGCCACGCTCGTGTACATGCTTTCATGGGGCGCCACCAAACGCCGCCCGCCCATTAATTCTAGGGTTTCGACGGGGTGAAACGACGTTGCACTTGGGCTATTTAAGCCGGGCACTATCGTCCTCTCCCTCCTCATCCATCATACCCCATCCTCTGCCTCCTCTGCCCTTCTTCTTCATTCTTCTCCATCAAACCCGACCGAGCACTCGAGCCACCCCGCCACCATGCAGTACACCGCCCCCACCTACCGCTTCCCCCCAACCGTGCCGGAAAGGCTCTACCCGGCCGGAGTGTATGTAGAGAGAACCCTTAGGGTTTGGGCGATCTCGAGATGGAGGGGCGCAAGGGAGTTAACGGAGTTCTTCCTTGCGGCCGGCTTCCGCCACCTCCCCCGCGGCTCTCCTCGGATGTACCATGTTGAGGAGGTCAACCACAACGGCGTTGTGGTTGGGCTCCTCGCCACGTTCACTAACCCTTTCGATGCTTTCCATCTCCTCGGGCGAGCGTATTGGGTTGGTTGTGAGTTCATAGCTTTCACCACCTACAATATCTTCACCGACTTCCAGAGCATCTTCCCCAACAACGGCGTTATGCACACGCTCCCATACCCCATCAACAACGGGGAGGAGTGAAGGACGGCGCCCGGAGGAGCGAGGTGGCGTTGTTCCCCGGGAGGAGGAGAAGAAGAGCCAGAAGAAGAACCCGCGTTTGGTGCCCCCCGATCTATCTAGCTTATCGTATTAGTTTTTTTAAGTTGTATTAGTATTTTAAGTTGTAAGGCTATCATGGAGTTGTAAGGTTATCGTGGAACTATGGGTTGCAATAGTTATGCTACTATATATATTGTGTGTTTCGTGCTATTATTTGAAGATTGCTATGGGTTGTTCTTGCTTATTATTTGTGTATTGCTATGGGTTGCTACGAGCCCGGGTTGCTACACCTCAATCTCACCACACACACACCATCTTCAAAATATTGGCCAAACCATGGACATGCAACTAGGAGCCCCATGCAAACCCACTATGGACATGCCACTAGGAAATGCAAACTAATTTACTTCATGCAACTCATTTAGTTCATGGAACCGTAGACATGCATAAAAACAATTAACATTTGGTTTTATTGCATCAAAAAATGATCCATCACAAAATTTAGTGCAAGAAAAAGGCCAAAGTAAAAATAAGTAACATTTTATTTGCCGAAGTTAGAGGTGGGCTGGTGCCGCTACGCGGGTGGGCTGGTGCCCCTACGCGGGCGGGCTGGTCTCTATTTTGGGCATGGTTATTTTCTCAGGGTCCATTTTCTCACGGCCCAACATCTATTCGGCAGCCCAGTTTTGTTTTTTTTACTAGAAACTGAATTTGGGTGTGTACTCTGTTAACTGAAGAACAAAAACAGAGGAAACAGAGCATCAACACTGAATATGGCCCCTGAGAATATCATTACAATAATTCAAGCAAGTTTTGCTTCACACGAATTCAAGTTCATCTAACAAATGATCCCTGGCTAACTCAAACTACTGGGCACCCCTGAAACTAGCTGACTAACTAACTGAAACTATAACAAATTCTAGCGATTGATGAACATCAAGTAAAATAAACCCATAGCAATGACACAACCATAAAATGCTCCCGCCATCATATTTGCTTGTTGCTTCAAATCGATCAGATGCTTTAGTTGCTTGCCGATTTTCTTCAATTCACACTTCAGTTCTGCACTGTGCATCATCGGATCGGCTCTGTCCGCCAAATTGGGGGCTTGTTCCACGGCAAGCCGCCCCCCAAAATTGAGCTCTTGGGTTGGGGTTGATCCTTCCAATTTCAACCTTTCAACATATTCATCGAGCCACTCAAAATGCCCACATTTCTTCAGAACCTGAAAACAGGGGGCCGGCGGCGCATGAATCCTAGATCCACCACCCAGATCCACCGCCCTAATTCGAGGGAAAAAGAAAGAAATCGGGAGAAATTAGACCATAGAATTGGTCAAGAACACAGATCTAACCTGCCCCGGCTGTGGCTTGCTCAAACATTTCACAAACTCGCGCCCACGGTTGCCATTTTCTTCCCTCACACAAGTCAAACGCTTGAGAGGCTCCATGCGTGGGCAATCGGGGCATCTTGTCAACGGCAGTGGACCATACTGCGTCCATGGTTGGCAGGTGGCTGAAGTCGAGCTAGACATCACTCGCCGGCGGCGCGCTTCGTTGCCGGAGTAGAGGAAGAAGAAGGTGGGAAAGGAAAGGGGCAGGGTAAGCAATGGAGGGGGGCGGGCTGGCTCGGGTCGGGGCACGCTGATGAGCACGGGCATGCTTGTGTGGATAAGTTGTGGGTCCCACCCGCATGCGAGTAACTGATGGGTCCCGCGTGTCATAACTCAAATCGCTAACCCTCGTGTTTTTCATTTCACGGTTAAACAGAGCCATGTCGCACTGGAGCTATTTACCTACTTAAATGTGTCGCACCACAGCCATTCTCTCGAACAACGTCGCACTCAAGCAAATTCACATCAAACACGTCGCACAGGAGCTATTGGCCCCATATTGTGTGCCAAATATTCACTGGAACTTTATTTAATAATGACTTCAACTATACATTTATTCAAATTCTGTTTATAACCAGAATAGCAAGCTACACATTGATCCAGATAGTGCTAGCTTACTCTACTTTATGCATGCCTGCAATAAGGGTCTATTGCACATGCTACTTAAGTTGTAAACTCCACCCTTGGATCCCCGCTGTATTGCCCTTCTCTCTAATTTCTATAAGCAAAATATGGAAAGTGGTGGTATCCCAAAGCAAATTTGATGTCCGAGATGGTTGACTGAAACCAAGGAATTTCTGAGCAATTATCCATCAGCAATTATGTATGTTTTATGATACAATGCCGAACTCCACTGCGCTTGTTTATCTCTGGTACTGGTCACGTTCTCAAAGAGTTGGCAATCGCTGTAGTATTTTTGAATTTACAAGTCAAATCTCCTCAGATCTGGTAGAACTTGCACTTTGTACATTATAATTTTGAGCTGAATTTTCACTGAAATGGGAGATAAGCACGTATGTCAAGTTTCTGAAATAAACCGTTCAATATAGCAACTTCACTGAAAATTAATGAAAAAAGATGAATGGGGAAATATCTTACATCAATCCAGAGAAGTTTTGCTTTGGTGGCATGTCCATGTCATCTGAACTTCTCTCAAACATTTCTAGAACCTTGGTTATAGTAGGGCGATATGCAGGTAGTATTTGTATGCACCACAAGACAATTAAGGTCATCTTTCTCGCAATTTCCTCCATTTCTCTTGTGACTTCACATGCTTGTAATCCATCATCTTGCGCAAAGTGGTCGTAAACCCAGTCTGGAAAATACTTTTCGCTGGAATTTTCAACAATTGATTTTATGTTTCTCCTGCCTCCAACCATCTCCAAAAGCATCATTCCATAGCTATAAACATCTGACTTTGTTGAAACCACTCCGAAGGTTCGAGAGTGAACTTCTGGAGCGATGAACCCAATTGTTCCTCTAGCACCAGTCATTGAAAGCTTGCTCTCCTTTGTATGACACAATTTAGCTAGACCAAAATCAGCAATCTTTGGGCTAAAGTCTTTATCTACAAGGATATTTTGGGGTTTGATATCAAAGTGGACGATACGTGTATTACAGCTATGGTGCAAATATTCAAGGCCACGAGCAATTCCTATTGCTATCGCATAGAGCCTCTCCCATCCTAAAATTTCTTTGGGGTTCTCTGAGTAAATGTACCTATCCAAGGAGCCATTGGGCATGTACTGATATATAAGGTTTCGATCCCTCCAAACAAAATCCAAATAAGCTAACAACATTGACATGCGAGGTCCTGCCAATGCTCATAACCTCATTCACAAATTCATCCCCATTTCCTTTGCAGTCATGCAAGAATTTCACAGCAACCAGACGACCATCGTGTAGTCTTCCTTTGAAAACCACACCATAACCTCCTTTACCAAGCTGATCGTTACGAGTAGATGTTATTTTCATTACCTCTGAGTACATGTATCTTTTTGGAGCTAGGGATCCATATGATACTATCATGGCCTCGTAATTCTTCTCAGTGTTGCTCCTAGCCTTCTTGCAAAGGAGAAACCATAGTTTTTTTCCCTTTTCTATGCCATATCAGCACATAAAGACATGCAAAGAGAAAGGTTGCAGCTGCTGATGTTGTACCTGAGATGGAAGCATATGTTATTTTCTTTTCTAAACCAGAAGTTATAATACATTCATTATGATTTCCAGACTATAAGTAGTTTAAATACCTCTTTCCTTAACAGTACATGGTTACAAAACTAGTACTACACATCAAAAGATGGCAAAAAAATTAGCATACCTATTAGCATAATCTTCTTTCCTCTCCTCTTGCTACCTGGAATGTAACAAAACATTTATGAGTAAATACAGTGTCACCCAATAGTGAAGAACAAGCATCGCATATGAATATTTAATATTCTGCTGAAGAAGTATACAAAAAAAATATTGCCAGATAGTGAAGAACAATAGAACATGTGCTACCTATCTGACTTCCTTTTGATAGAGCAGCTATGTCAATCAAATACAGGTCTGACAAAAAAAAGTAGTTATAGGCATTGTGCAGATTTAGTAGTCAATATGAGCGGTCACATAAACTGTGATCTATAAGTATGTTTAAATGGCATTGCATTGGATGGTACATTTCAATCTAGATGAAAATTAGCAGGAAAATGCATGTTCTATTATTTTTTCTGCCAATATCCTATTTACCAGCAGCATGAACCAGTGTGGCAAAACTGAAGATTGTTTGCTTATGCTACAGAACTAGACCAGCGGCGTGCGTTCTGTTGGGTTTACACTAGTCAGACATTTTAGTATCTGTAGTGTAGCAATTAGCAGGTATGCGCATGCTTTTCTTAGAATTAAGGAGCTACCACCCCCAATTTCATTTATTCAATGAAATAAGACATAGTTTTTTGATCTACCAAAAAGGTTCAGGTATTACGACCTCAACCCGAACCTTTTCCAGACCCCATAATCAGCGCTACAACTTACAAATAAGAGCTTAAAATATGCTACAAAACACCGTAAAAGAACGATCATACCTGATACCCCCCTAACAAAAAACAGAGTAAACTGAACAGAACACCAACCATAGTAGGAGATAAAAGGAAACCATTCACAGCTAGTAGGTATGCGCATGTTGTGTTCATTTGTCTTGTAAATCCCCTCAACTTAGTGCAGCAAAATTGAAGATTACTTAGTAACCGGTGAATCTTTTTTTACAGATCAAACTCACTGTCAGTATTATATATGTGAATCCTGCCTGCAGATGATGGACGAAGACACGCTGCCGGAGCAGTGGCAATTGAGGACATCGTAGGCGATATTGATAGGGCAACAAGCTGGTTGGGGACATATAGGAGATAAGGTGATAAATTGTGGACATTGTGTATACAAAGGCAAGTATATGTGGATGGGACCGTGGGAGACGAAGTCCAAAGGAATCGACTGGTTCAGCAACGATTTTTCAGAGGAAAATAAACACTTCAGCAAAACCCAAGGGACAGAGCTTTTTGACCAAGGAGGCGCCAGGTGATGTGGCTGCCGAACGTGGACTAAAGATCTGAGTGAGTGTGCTCCGCAGGCAGACACCCGCGCTATGGTAAGTTCCTGTCCTCCTCGCTATTTCTCTTTCAGTGTTTTTGTTCTAAGTGTAAGAAACAAGAGATCGATTGATTTAGGCTTGATGTCCCTTGGGATCACCTTGCCGTCTATTTATATTGCATAGATCGATCAGAGATCGGTTACCAGAGATCATATACAGACTAGGAAACGGCTCAAGGCCCGTATACAACATGGACTCTACGTCCTGTACACATACCTATTCTAACACACCCCCTCAATCATAACTTGTCTAAGTTAAGATTGCGCTTGAATACTTCTAACTGTCTAGTAGCAAGTGCTTTCGTAAAGCCATCCGCTACCTGGTCGTCGGACGGAATGAATCTGATCTCAAGAAGCTTGTCTGCAACTCTCTCTCTAACAAAGTGATAATCAACATTAATATGTTTAGTCCGAGCATGAAATATTAGGTTAGACGAGAGATATGTTGCTCCAAGATTGTCACACCACAGACATGCGGCCCTAGGCTGATTGACTCTGAGCTCCTTGAGAAGTGTTTGGATCCAAATGATCTCAGACGTTGAATTGGCTAGGGATTTGTACTCCGCTTCAGTGCTTGACCTTGACACCGTTGCCTGTTTTCGTGCACTCCAAGAAACAAGATTGTCACCAAAATATACATCAAAACCACCGGTGGATCTACGATCATCAGGACTACCAGCCCAGTCTGCATCTGAGACGGCACTGACAAGAGTAGACTTGGAATTTGTAATTTTTAGTCCTACTCCAACCGTACCCCTAACATATCGCAAAATTCTCTTAACTGCAGCCAATGTATGCTAGTGGGGGAATGAAGAAACTGACAGACTTTGTTCACAGCAAAAGCAATATCGGGTCTTGTCAAGGTCAAGTACTGCAATGCTCCCACTATACTTCTATATCTGGTTCCATCATCATCACTGAGCCGGTCACCATCTTCAATTGATAATTTTTCTGAAACTGAGAGTGGTGTATCCGATGGCTTGTAGTGTTGCATCGCAACTCGCTTCAGAAGGTCATTAGCATATTTCTCCTGTGTCAACAATATCCCATTATCTTTCCTTTTCACCTCAATGCCAAGAAAATAATGGAGATTTCTCAAATCTTTAAGAGCAAAATCACGTTGCAGATCTTTGAGCAAGGCGCTAACTGCAGAATCGGACGAACTTGCGACTATGATGTCATCCACATAAATAAGAAGATACATTGTAATCCCACCTTGATTTATGAAGAACAATGATGTGTCCGCCCGCGAAGAGGAAAATCCTAGAGCCATTAGTTTTGAGCTGAGTCTAGAAAACCATGCTCGAGGAGCCTGTTTCAGGCCATAGAGAGCTTTATCCAATTTACATACATGTTGTCTCCTAGTCGGATCTTCATACCCTAGATGTTGCCTCATATACACAGTCTCTTCTAGAACACCATGAAGAAACGCGTTCCTCACATCTAGTTGACGAAGGCTCCAATTGTTGGACACAACTAAGGCAAGAATCAACCGAATTGTTGCTGCTTTCACAACTGGACTAAATGTGTCTTCATAATCAATCCCATATCTTTGTTTGAATCCTTTTGCAACCGGTCGTGCTTTGTATCTGTCAATCTCTCCATCAGCTTTCCTTTTTATTTTGTAGACCCACTTGCAATCTATAATATTTGCACCCTTCTGAGCAGGAACAAGGTGCCAAGTATTATTTTTCATCAATGCCGAATATTCCTCATTCATAGCTTCCTTCCAATTTTTTTCCTGAAGAGCTTCGGTGATACTGCTTGGTTCACCTGTCGTGCACACATTGCACCACCTAACTCGTCCATCTGTAATTACCTTGGGTCTGAAAATATTGCGTGAACGTGTAAAAATACTGAGTGTTATATGGTCGAAGATTAGGCCAACATGCACAACCAAAAACGCGAAGAAAAAATAATCAGGTTTTTCATCAAAGAGTCGTTCAAGGGGAGAAAGCATATTGATGACCCGACTAGGAACACGATTAATAAGATAGACAGCGGAAAGAAATGCTTCATCCTAGAACTTAAGAGGCGTAGAGGCATGAGCAAGCAATGCAAGTCCAACCTCAACAATATGACGATGCTTTCTCTCGGCGGAACCGTTTTGTTGATGTGCATGTGGACATGAAACATGATGAGTAATGCCGATACGTTGAAAAAAGGAGTTGAGTTTGTGATACTCACCACCCCAGTCAGTTTGCATAGCTATGATTTTGGTGTTAAAAAATCGCTCAACTAAATGTTGAAAATCATGAAAGCATTGAAACACATCGGACTTGTTCCGTAAGAGATATATCCAAGTAAATTACTATAATCATCGATGAAGCTTACATAATACTTATTTTGACTAACAGACTCGGGTGCTTGACCCCAAACATCAGAAAATACTAGCTCTAAAGGAGCACTAGATATACTTGAAGACCTAGGATACGGAAGTTGATGACTTTTAGCCTTTTGACAAGAATCACACACGGACTCACAAGTAGACTCAACGGAACATTGTAAATTATACTTCTTAAGGACTTGTTTGACTATTGGAGAGGCTGGATGACCAAGTCGATCATGCCATCTTGTTAGAGACGGCCTTGAAGCACCAAAAACTTGAATACCGGAGGAAGGAGGTGAGCGAGGAGATTTCAATGGATAAAGACCACACTCACATGGGCCGTGCAGAAGAATTTCCTTCGTTGTTGGGTCCTTAACGAAAAAAGAACGAGGGTGAATTTCCACAATAGTATTGTTATCAGAAGCAAAACGACTAGCAGAAACTAGGCTTTTGGTGGCTTGGGGAACATGAAGTATGTCGTTAAGATGAAAATTTCGAGTATGATCAAAAGAATTAACGACTGCATGACCAATGTGACTAATAGGCATACCTGCACCATTAGCTGTATGAACTTGTTCAGGACCGTTGTAGCGAGTACGTGTTGTCAGCTTGTCGAGCTCCCCTGTAATATGATCAGTTGCTCCGGTATCAAAGTACCAATTTGAGTCAACTCCATATGAAGTAGTGGCTGCTCCACCATATCTCTCTTCAGTGACATAATTTGGGTCAAAACGATACCAGCACTTATGAGCTGGATGCCCAACCTTACCACAAATCTAGCAAGTAGGCCTTTCACCGCGGGGAAGGTTCGCTCCTCCTCCTGGTCCTGGTTGTCCTCCACCGCAATTATTGTGGGGGTAGCTGTTGTTCCCGTGGTTGTAGTTGTTGCCGTAGTTGTTGTTGTTGTAGCCTCCGCGGTTGTTGTTGCCGTAGCCACCGCGGTTCCCGCCACCATTGTTTTTGCCTCCACGACTTCCTTTGCCATGTCCTCCTCGTGCAGCAAGATTTGCCGATGAATTATACTGTTGTGACTTAGAATTTTGTGACTCCAGGCGCGCTTCAAAGGCAATGAACTGAGCATAAATTTCACTCAAGGAATAGGCATCGGTTCTGGCGACAATGGATGAGACAAAAGGATTATATTCTGCATCCAATCCAGCAAGGATTTGAGAGATGAGATCATCGTCTTCCATCTTCTTGGCTGCTGCTGTAAGTTCGTCCGCAATGCCCCGCATCTTCGTGAAGTACGTGGTGGCGGTCATCTCGTTCTTCCGAGTGCCAGCGAACAGGGTCCGAAGTTGGATAATTCGTGACTGAGAGACAGAGGAGTACATCTCCTCAAGGGCTGACCAGACCTGCGCGGATGTGTTCATGGAGACGACTTGAGTCAGAACTTCACACGACAGAGAGGTCAGTAGCGAGCCAAGAACCTGCTGATCTTGGGCTATCCAGCGAGCGCACTCGGGGTTGGGCACCGTCTCGGTGCCAGATTTGTTGGCCTTCTGGACTTCAAGAGTCTTGGCCGGAGCTTCGAGCGTTCCGTCGAGATATCCGTCTAGCTGTGCGCCACGGATCGGGGGCAGGACCGTCGCCTTCCAAAGAAGGAAGTTGTCGCGCCCAAGTTTCTCGCGGGAGTTGTCGCCGAGGGTCGTCATGGGCTGGGCGGCTGAGGAAGAAGCTCCTGAGGATACACTGAAGGGAACGAGAGACATCTAGATGCGATGAAGAAGAGAAGGCTCTGTTACCATGTAAGAAACAAAAGATCGATTGATTCATGCTTGATGTCCCTTGGGATTACCTTGCCGTCTATTTCTATTGCATAGATCGATCAGAGATCGGTTACACGATAGGACACGACCAGAGATCATATACAGACTAGGAAACGGCTCAAAGGCCCGTATACAACATGGACTCTACGTCCTGTACACATACCTATTCTAACACTAAGAATCGATAATTCAAGTTTCTTGACATGATAATTTGTTAGTACTGAGGAGGGGCGAACCCTAAACCGCGCCACCAGCCGTCCTCCTCGCTGCCCTCCCCCTTGACATGATACAATTTTATAGTGAGCTTAAAACTACCAGGTGTGCAGCGAACATCTGCCACGATTGAGCACGAACGACTACAGCCTTATCCTGGATAAGTGAGTGACATGATTGATTGCTTTGTTTGATTAGGGAAATCTTAGCAAATTGAAAGATGATTTGGTCGGCGAACTTATGAGCAGGTGCAGTTGCAGGGAGAGATTGCACACCCCATGTCAAGAGGAAGCCATCGTTAAGGAGCTGCTCATAGTCGCTCGCGTTCGCCCCTGCCGATGAGCCCAGCACCGGCACGACCATGGCGTGGCAACCCTCCAGAGCGTAATTGCTGTTGTTCCCAATTGACGGGGCCAACATTATGAGTGGCTGCTGATCAAGTGGTGGGTGCAGGACTTTTCAGATAAGTCGATATTATGAAATGATCTTGAATAGTCTCAGTGCCGTGAGCTGCCGGGCAGATCATATAGTCTTGTATTTCTCTCTCGGCATTTTGCGTTTAAGAATCTTTATTCCAAGTTTCTTGACAAGATAAATAGTTAATGCAAATCATGAGTGCCTCTAGGCAGTGATTAGTCGATGCCGAGATATTATCGTGAAAAAAAAATGAGAGAAAGGGGGGCTGCTTCCTCCAATTCCATTTTAAGAAACCATCTGGTATTCTTACAAACCCCCAAACTACAGGTACTTAGGACTCCAAAAGAACTTAAATTACCGTCGATAATTAGTTCAACACTTCAAAGCAAATTAAGAGCATGGGTGAAGAGTAGAGAAAGAAGGTAACTGATTTTTAGAGGTAATAAGTTGCCCATTGATGACGCTCTTCTAAGTCCACAAATATTTTTTATGGAATGAAAAACAATTTGATGAGCGAGCTTACCAATAACAGACGGTTGTTGCCATTTCGACAGGAAGCCACCGCTGATGAGCCGCGCGTAACTGCTCGCATTCGCCTCGCCATATACCCCAAGAACCGGCAGGAAGGCAGAGATGCACCCCTCCAGAGAGTACCCCTCGTACTTTTCTGAACCATTGTAGCGCCCTCCGACTCGAACAAATGTGTTTCTCTTGTTGCTGCATCTCAACTCGACCAGCGCCCGGTCCTGACGGGCAGCCGTTGTTCCAGCCTCCTCTGTGCAGTAGTACAAGATGAGGTTTAGGTTGACCGGGTCGATCCTGAACGGAAGGCCGAGTTTGATGGAGGTGTTCCAGAATGGGACTTGGCAGCTGTTGTAGGTGTGCAACAATTCCAGCTTGCCTAGGTCGATGACGTGCATGGTGCGTTCCTCATAGGAGATGTTGATGATTGCGAAGCCAGGACCGGAGGGTACTGAACTCCGGAGAGCTGGAGTAGTACCGTTGAAGCAAGTGACCTCGAAGTCGGAGTTGCCACACGATCCTTCCGCCCCCATGTTAGTGAGCCAGAATGGGTGGGAGATGGTGATGTTGCCGCATCTCTTCGCCGAGCCGAAGCAGCCTCCCACTTGTTCTTCCTCAGCTGCTGCCACGAGCATCAGTGGCAACCACCAGGCGGAGACAAAGATAAAAAACTAGCAGCTAGGAGGCATCGGAACATATAAGGCTTGGAATTGGTTTCATCGACAAAACGAAGGAGGTATCTGAATTGGAGATGAGCTGATCGTGGGCTCTAGGGAGATAGAATTCAGGGAGAATATGCATAATGAATGGTATACGGGGGAGTGGTAGTGAGTGGACGGAGCATGCCCACCATGGCATCATTCTCGCCAGAGGGCACGACCGGGGTGGAGGGGAGCCCGGAGAGAGGAGGACCCGTGGTTGCAGCACCTCCCCTCGGTGGATCCCGTCGCAACCAAGCTCAACGGCGACGGGTCTGAGAGAGCGGACAAGGCACCATCATGTGTGAGGAGCTGATTGCGTTTTTTTAGATTCCAGGGGTGTGTATGTCAATTTTTTTCCCAAGTCAGCTCCTTACAGTCCGACCATACTTGTCGGAAAGTGATCTAACGGACCAAATCCTCCAATCTGTGTTTTTTGCAAAAGTTTACTGGGAACACGGTGATTTTTGCAACGGATTACCGACTTGGTGGTTTTCTGCAAACCTAGCCGCAAATGTGGTAGTTTTCTGCAATTAATTCGGTGATAGCCGCACACCGGCGGGTGCGTGACTCCGAGCCAGAACGGGTACGCGATGCGCGGGCCCCCGCACGCCTTGGGCTCGCAGGGCGTTGAGGACAGCGAGGGTGTTGTGGTGTTTTGGGCGCTTGTGGTGGTGCCCTAGAGGAGGGTGAGCAGAAGCATGGCTGAGCAGAACATGGCAGCTCCAAGAGACGTGGAACGGATCCATCTTGTTGCTCTTGCACATGGCAGTAGCGGAGTGTCACAAGTGTGTAGTCGTGTAGATAAGGAGTTCGAATCCTTGTTTCACGCAGAATCTGTGATACTAGTCTCAGACGGCCTAACAATTGCTGCACCCGTCCACGGTCAAAGTATCGTTGTCTTTTACTCCGTTTTCAGGGGCACCCGAAAGCTGGTTTTGCAGGACGAGTTTTTCCGGGCTCCGCTTTGAGATGCTTTAAGGCATGGTTCTTTGAATTTCTAACCCAATTGACACGGAAACCATTCACCTGATCTCCCTGGCACTGCATGTATTCGTGACGTGACAAGGAAACATGATGTTTTAGGCTGGTTCTTGTACAGGCTACTCAATGCTCTTGTCGGCTAGCCGGCTGCTAGATTCTAATCTTTGAACAAGATTCACACTTGGCAGGTAATTAACAATGTCCAATGAAAAATAGATTTATCTGCGTACACTGTTCCGTTATTGGGGTTGTGCATTTTAGAAACTGCGTGCAAAATTCTTTCTTTGCAGGGGAAGTCCAGTTCAAACCTAATGTTTCCGTTAAATTATTTTGCACTGTTAACTTTGGTTGTGTGCAACTTGGCTGAGTTAGAAATAACGAAACTCTCCCAGAACATAGAAACATAAAAGCCGTACAATGATTAGGCTCTTTCAGCGCTTAGTTTTATTCCGGGGCAGATCCAGACATAAAATTATCCAGTGTCCACATAGAAGAACACATGCCTACATATCAAACAATTGAATGGCCTAAACACTAAACCAATAAGTATAAATTGCACCCGGTGCCAATGACACCGGCTAGCTTTTACGTAGCTCCGCCCCTGGTTTTATTATTCAAACAGTTTTTAAAATTCACAAATAAATGGGCGAAAATTAGGGGTGGGCGGAATTTTTTTAAGTGCCGATTCTCAATCATTTATTTATTTATATAACTTTGCTCTAGTCTCCGTGGGGAGGGGGCGGACATGACCGTTGACTTATCATTCTGGGTTATACTGGTTTTAATGGGGAGTATCATATACTAGTATCATGTATATGATACTAGTGTATGATACTACCTCCCTAATGCATAGTATCATATTTTAGTATCATGTAGTACTCTATTTATTGCTATGCATGACACAAAGTAGCATAGCATTTATTATGATACGGTATTATGATATGATACCCCGCACTCTCTTTCTTCATTTAATGCTATGACACCTCATCAAAATTGCCTAGTTGATATGCATGATACTAGCTATGATACTACCATTACGATCAGCCTTAACACACCGTAATCCAATCAAAATCGGTTAACACACAGTAATGTAAAATAAAAGGTTTTACAAGACTCGAACAGCCAAAAGAATGGGCTAATATGAGAAGCAAGCTTACCAGTCTGCCATGTGAGGAGGAATCCACCACCGATAAGCTGCTCGTAGTTGCTCGCGTTCTCCATGCCAGGAACGCCCAACACCGGCACGATGGTCGCTTCACAGCCCTCCATATAGTGTCTGGCATAGTCGTCGGTACCATCGTAACGCCCTCCAGCGCGGACAAATGTGTTGCTCTCGCTGCGGCATCTTATCGGCACCAGCGCCTTGTCCTGACGTGCCACCGCCGCCGGCGCCGCTTTCGTGAAATTGTACATGACGAGGTTGAGGCTTATGGGGTCAACCCTAAATAGGCGGCCCAGTTGGTCGGAGGCGTTCCAGCTCCCGACATGGTAGCTGCTGGTGTCGTGCAGGTAATTCCGATTGTATAGATCGACGACGCGTAAACTCCGTTCCCCGTAGGAGATGCGGATTATTGCAAAATTGTCGTCTCCGAAGCTCAGAAGAACTGGAGTGCGGTTGCTACGACAAGTAACCGCAAAATCCAAGGGACCACATGATCTTCCCGTCTTGTCGTCAACGAAGCAGAGTGGGTGGGAGATTGTGTGGTTGCCGCACCTCTTCGCCGGGCAGCCTTCGCCTTGTTGTTCCTCGATTCCGGTGAGCATCTCTGGGAACCACCAAACCCAGGCGAAGAAAAAGAACCAGCAGCTAAAGTAGCCATCTGAGGATTAGCCTTGATATCTATTCACTAATAGAAAACGAGTCATTTGTCCTGGTTCCTGAGGCCCATTAACCCTGGTTCTGGAACCAGGACTAAAGGGTCGGGACTAAAGCCCAAAACATTTAGTCCCAGTTCACTTATGAACCGGGACAGAAAGGGCTCCACGTGGCCGCTGCGGGGTGCCCAAGCAGGAGGATCTTCCGTCCCGATTGGTAATACCAACCGGGACCAAAAGGCATACACGCATTAGCATATGGCAGGAGCTGGGATTTT
>NC_041385.1:38199608-38231504 GCF_002162155.2 Triticum dicoccoides | reverse complement strand
GAGGGTTAATTGAGGGGTTTCATATATTGTGTTAGCTAGCTAATAGAGAGGAGGGACCTCTCTTTATGTCCGTGTACGAGTGCAGAACCGGGCTATAGCACCGGTTCGTAAGGGCCTTTAGTGCCGGTTCTGCAACCGGCACTAAAGGGTGGGGACTAAAGGTCCCCCCCTCTTTAGTACTGGTTCGGCACGAACCACCACTAAAGTTCCACCACGTGGCACGAGCCAGGGCCGGGTGCGGGGAGACCTTTAGTACCGGTTGGAACACCAACCTGTACTAAATGTTTGGGGGGTTTTGGTTTTATTTTTTATTTTTCCTTTAGTTTTGTGTTTTCAATTTAATTTTGAGATTATTTTTACATTATAATGAGTTGTTAAATCATTAGGTGAAAGTACCACAGATTAGTTTCAACGGGATGCATGCATGGATCCTAGCTAAGTGATCAAAGTATATATGCCATATCCATATTACTTGATCACTTATATTAGGTCAGCAAGTAATATGGATATGGCATATACTTGATCACTTAGCTAGCTAGGATCCATCCAGTTGAAATTAATCTGCGGTTTCTTTCATAAATGATATAATAACTCATCATCATCATATTAATATAAAAACTATTGCATCATATATCATCACCAACAAGTTAACGGTATACTAGCTAGCTAAAAATAATTATAGTCGTCATTACCACTATTTAATCATCATAGTCATTACCGCTATCTAATCACCACCTATAGTAGCTTAAAGAAGAAACATTCACTTGTACCAGAAGGAAAGATATCATCGAGTTCAACATGGTCATGATTATAAGCGTTCATATATAAGACCACAAAAGCAAATCACTCTTTGAGATTAAGTTCAGGACGAAGAATACGGACATGAGAGGACAAGTACTAAGAGCATGACAATCACTCCTGCTGCTCTCTCTCAGGTAAAATAGCATAGAACATGTATAGCTCTCCTGATTCATCATATTGGAGCATGCAGATGAACCCATCTCCTAATTGTGGGCTGTCGCCTAGTACTTCTCTGCGATCGTGGATAATTTTGCTCCAGTCACTACTGGATCAGCTTCTTTGTCGTCTGCCATGGCGAACGACAAAGACCTTTGCCGTTCGTCAGCTGACGGCAACATGTCCGACTGAATGGGCTACGACAAAGACTTCTTTGTCGTCAGCTAGTGGACGGCAAAGATGAAACGATCTTTGCCGTTAGCCGGCTGACGGCAACGGTCCTGGACGGCACACGTGACAACGTCCGGTCATTAGGGGGCTAACGGTGAGCTTTGCTGTCAGCTGGCGGATGGCAAAGTAACCAAATAGGACATCCCTAGGTTGAACAGGGAGCTGCCACGTGGCATCTTTGCTGTCCGCTGGCTGATGGCAAAATGCTTTGCCATCAGCTGGCGGACGACAAAGATCCTGTATAGCCCCATTTTTTTGTTTTTTCTTAAATTCATTCAATTTGAACACACAAGTTTCAACACCAAAATTTCACAAAAGACATATCCAACACACAAGTTCCATCATATATACATTACATAACCAACACGCACATAGTTCCATCCATGCATATTACAAAAGTTTCACATTGTTCATCCAACACCATTATCCATCCATCCATATAACAAGTTCCGTCCATGCAAGTTCATCGATGCAAAATAAAAGCAGAAAGGGAAAACAAGCGCTCCTTCCATGCAAGCTTCCGTGAATTAAATGAGATCTACAAAATGGGAAACAAGAAAGTTAGAAGAAGAAGAAGAACATGAAGAAGAAGAAGAAGAAGACTAGAATAAGAAGTAAGCATATACTTAGGTAAAATGGAGCTAACCTAGTTAATTATGCCATCTTTGAGTGAACTAAGAATATTATGCCATCTTGGTCATTTTGGAGCTAACCTAGGTAAACTTGGTTATTTTGGAGCTAACCTAGGTAAACTTGGTCATTTTGGAGCTAACCTAGCTAAAATGGATCATATTGGAGCTAACCTAGGTAAACTGATCATTTTGGAGCAAACCTAGCTCAAATGGATCATATTGGAGCTAACCTAGGTAAACTTGATCATTTTGGAGCTAACCTAGCTAAAATGGATCATGTTGGAGCTAACCTAGGTAAACTTGGTCATTTTGGAGCTAACCTAGGTAAAGTAGGTCATTTTGGAGCTAACCTAGCTAAAATGGATCGAATTGGAGCAAACCTAGGTAAACTTGGTCATTTTGGAGCTAACCTAGGTAAAATGGATCATATTGGAGCTAACCTAGGTTAAATGGGTCATTTTGGAGCTAACTTAACTAATTATGCTATTCTTGAGTTAACTAGGCATAATTATGCCATTTTTTACACAAGCAAGCCAAGTGTATATGTCATTATTGAGCAAACCTATGAAACTAAGCATATTAGAGATAAATTAGCATATTAGAGCTAACTTATGTCATTTCGGAGGAAACAAAGCTAAGTATATATAGATCATTCTGTAGATCTGACATACCTGACATAGTTCACTCCTCATTCTTATTCTCCTTCACCTTCCTCATCCCGATGCACCAAGAGCGGCGACGTGGTGGAGGCAGCGGGATGTAGTCTTCTACCGCAATTGGCATGGTCATGTCGCCCGGCTCTAGGATCGCCGGCGCCACCACCATCACGAGACCATTGTCAGGCACCACCACCATCTCGAGGCCATCTTCAGTCAGCACCATCGCTAGGTCATCCTCAGCTACCACCATCTCTTGCCCATCGTCATCCACCACCGTCGCTACGTCATCCTCAGCCACCACCATCTGTTGCCCATCGTCGGCCTGCACCTCCTCATCCCCACTCTGCTCCTCTTCTTCCCCACTCCATTCCGGATCTTCCTCGCTGCTGCTTTTGCTGCAGCCAAAGTCGCTGCTGCTTTGGCTGTAGCCAGAGTCACTGCTGCTGCTCCCATTGCCTGACCAAATGCAACAATGACCATTAACAATCGATGTGAGACAAACACTACAAGAAATATGTCAACTAGTGACCTTCTGTCAGTGACCCTAGAAGAATTGGTCATAGATCTACGACCATTTGAGACCAATTGGTCAAAAGCTGTTCGGGGGCTCCAAACCCTAAACCATTGCGACCATTTTGGTCAGAATGGTCGTAATTTCCTTACACGAAATGGTCATAAAGCAAACAGTGCTGGTCCGCTGCCTTATTTCTAGTTGTTAAGGACCAATATAGATGGTCATAGCCTTGTAGA
Organism: Triticum dicoccoides; assembly: GCF_002162155.2. NCBI lineage: Eukaryota > Viridiplantae > Streptophyta > Magnoliopsida > Poales > Poaceae > Triticum > Triticum dicoccoides. The sequence goes on along the minus strand of NC_041385.1, from coordinate 38,228,275 downwards.
TTGTGGTGGGTTGTGATGACTAGGCGCCATCTCATCAGTTTTGCCTATGTGTCATGTCCATGTGTCAATTTTTGCCCTAGGTTGTGAAGCAACCTATATTTCTGTTATTCCAAAAATTCCCAAAAAATTCTCATAAATTTTTTGGATCATATCTTCATCAAATATGTCAAAAACCTTCCTTGCCTAGTTAAAAAATAACTCAACATATTCATTTTCCTATTCTGTTCAGAGCATCACTTTGTGAAGGAAGTGTTATTTATATATTCTTGATTTCCCTAAAAATTTATGAAGACATTCTTCTTAGTATATGATCATCATCAGCCAAAACTCACGCCCATTCGCCATGTGCATTGCCCGTACCGCTAATCAAACACTTGGCTGCTAATTCATGTTTGAGCATAGTTCGGTCTCCCCATGAGAATCTTATGTTATAATTTTCTTCCTAGCACCTACCTGGGGAGTGCCCAACCCACTAGACATGCCTAGGCCTCCCAGAACGCATGGCCATGCCACGGTCACGCGGTGACCACGCGACGGGCATGCGAGCTTATGCGCTATAGAGTTGGGGCCGTCGGCCACCGTCCAAACCTCGATGTCTCGCCATCAAACCATGTATTTCTAATTAAATAGATACTTATTTACCTAGAAATTATTTTTGGGAAAAATAAAGAGCAAACTATGAGGCACCTGCAGTTCAAATTTGACCCGCTTCCAACTGAATCGACGAGAATTTGTCTTTTTCAATAGAGGTGGATCAAAACTTTTGGCACCCAACCATTTTGTCAATTGTGCATTAAATATGGTCTAGTATTTTATAAAATTGATTAGGTCCAATTTTGCAACAAATATATGGTAGGTCCTTCACAAAAAAAACTCATTTCGGGCACTCGGAAAATGGAAAATGTATTTTCCGTGAAAAGAAAACGAAAACTCCCTTAGGAAACATTGTTTGGAATTCCAATATGCACCCTTGTGCACAATATGAGATCATTTGGACAAACTATGCCATGAATGTGGCTATAACATTGATCATTTGGCTTGAAAACCATGAATCTTCACGCATGATAGCTCATTTCTGAGAACACTTTTTTAAAATAATTGCCGTATTACAAGTTTATAATTTTTGCTGGTAACTTGGCCACATATGATGAAACAATGCGAAGGTTTTCCAATTTTTTGATTTTTTTTGAATTTTTTATGCCCGTTTCAAAATGCGGTCAAAACGGCGGGAATGACCGTTCCTAGCTAGTGGTTGAATCTTGGAACTTTTTTGGTGTTTATCTGACTAAATAGATACTTATGTACCTAGAAATGATTTTTGGAAAAAATAAAGAGCAAACTATAAGGCAGCTCCAGTTCAAATTTGACCCGTTTCCAACTGAATCGGCGGGAAATTGTCTTTTTCACGAGAGGTGGATCAAAACTTTTTACACCCAACCATTTTGTCAATTGTGCATTAAATATTTCCTAGTATTTTATAAAATTGATTTGGTACAATTTTGCAACAACTATTTGCTACGTCCTTCACAAAAAAACTCAGTTTGGGCACTCAAAAAATGGAAAATGAAATTTTCATCCAAAGAAAATGAAAACTTCCTTCGGCAACATTGTTTGTCATTCGAATATGCACCCTTGTGCAAAATATTAGATCATTTGAATAAATTATGCCATGAATGTGGCCTTATTGATCATTTGGTTTGAAAGCCATGAATCTTGACACATGACAACTCATTTTCGAGTTTATTATTTTTTAAACTAATTGCCGTATTACAAGTTTATTATTTTTTTTGTGGCAACTTGGTCACATATAATGACACAATGCAAAGGTTTTCTAATTTTTTGTTTTTTGTTGAATTTTTCATGCCCATTTCAAAATGCGGTCAAAACGGCGTGCATGACCGTTCCTAGCTAATGATTGAATCTTGGAATTTTTTGGTGTTTATCTAATTAAATAGATACTTTTGTACCTAAAAAAGATTTTTGTAAAAAATAAAGAGCAAACTATGAGGCAACTGTAGTTCAAATTTGACCCACTTCCTATTGAACCGGTGAAAAATTATATTTTTCATGAGAGGTGGATCAAATCTTTTGACACCCAACCATTTGGTCAATTGTACATTAAATATGGCCTAATATTTTAGAAAATTGATTCGGTCTAATTTTGCAACAAATATATTGTAGGTCCTTCACAAAAAAACTCATTTTGGGCACTCGAAAAGATTAAAAATGAATTTTTTGTTATTCGAGGGAATAACACTACTAGTTATTAGGAAACTTAACAAACATTGTCATAAAAATAGAAGGAAACTTAACACCGGGCGCTGTGGTGTTGCGTTGGAGCTCACGCTGCAATGGGGTTTCGCCGGGCGCTGTGGTGTTGCATTGGAGCTCTTGGCGCACCGTTGAGAGCTGCAACGGAGGTTCGTGGGGATATCATCGGTGCCGCGTTGAAGCTTTTTCACGCTCGGTGCTGTCGTGACATATTGATGTGATCAAATGATCACCAATGCACAGATCAGGCGGCTGCTAGGTGGATGATTTCTAGAGAAAATCATCTGGCTGACTAGTAGCTCCTATTGTTAATCAATTATGACCAATTTAGAAGGTCATAACGTGATCAAAGCATGCACTTCGTTCTGATTGGTCTACGGGCATGTCACGCGGATCAAGCACCAGAGACCGTCGGATACTGCTAGATCCAACGGCCCACACCCCCACCCTCTCACCCACCCACCACGAGCTACCTAAAAAAATCCCACCGCGAGCTCCTCTCTCTCCCCCGCGCAGCGAACCCTAGCTCCTCTCAACCCCACACACCACTCCTCCCTTCCAGATCGCCGCCGCCACCTCCCTCCAGTGGAGCTCCCCGCCATCCATGGCCTCCCCCACGCCCTCCTCCTCTCTCCCCTCCCTGCCGTCCATGGCCTCCCCCATGCCCTCCTCCTATCTCCGCCTCGACACCTCCCTATTAGAATCCATAGCCCCACAGAAATACAGAGACAGAGTGGAACCAAATCGGTCGCCGCCGAGCTTTCCCCTCTTGATCTAGGGATTCCCTCCCCCCAAACCCTAGAGGCGGGTGGAGCTCTTCTGCTCCCATGGCCAACGACCACTACAACTCCTCCTCCGCCTCCGCACCGTCACCGGCAGCGGCGGCGGCCGAGGCCGCGGCAGTGGTGGGCTCCTCGGTGATCCCGATCGTCAACAAGCTGGAGGACATCTTCGCGCAGCTGGGGAGTAGATCCGCCATCGACCTGCCGTAGGTGGTCGTCGCCGGTAAGCAGAGCAGCGGCAAGTCGAGCGTCCTCGAGGCACTCATCGGCCGCGACTTCCTCCCGCGCGGCTCCGACATCTGCACGCGCCGCCTGCTCATGCTCCAGCTCGTGCACTAGCCGCGCGGCCCCGCCGACGCCAAGAGGGACGAGTGGGGCAAGTTCCTGCACCACCCCGGCCGCTGCTTCTACGAGTTCCTCGACATCCGACGCCAGATCTAGGTCTGCGCCCCCCCTCCTGTTAATTTTTCCATCTCCGCAAGTGGAACAGGGGCCCGATGGTAGCTAGATATATTTGGTTATGCGATTGGCATGCTCGCGGGCATGGTAGCTCTAGTACTACATTGCGGCCAATTAATTATCGGGGTTGCAGACGATTGTGTAGTTGTGTTGCAGTGATGGTGGTTGTTTGGACGAATAGTATGCTATGGCACAACTGTTGCTGCCATACCAGATTTTTTGGGTAGGCATTGTGGTAATGCCAGTTATTTGGCACTGTATCATTATTTGGTTGTGTTGATGCTAGGTCCATGCTGCTTTCTGGGGCGATTTTAGTTTAAGTGGTTGTGGTTGTTTTTACAGCCTATGGTTTGCCCTCTTTTGGATTCATGTTGCTGAAATCAACACTCAGTTATATTTTTTGCCTCAGTAAATTCAAATCGTGTGATCGCTGCTTTGATATGGTTGTTCATGATGTAATGTCCGAGCATGCATGTCATTCTGGCAAAAGGTTAAGTGCTTTTCATTCAGTATAGTATGGTTTTCTTGTGCCAGCAGAACTGATAGAAAATGACATCACAGAAGCACAAGAAGACAAGACTGAATTATGCATATGTTATATCCACATGCAGTACTATTTATACCTTGCATCCATGGTGTACTTAATGAGGCACACAACATCGATCTGCATCCTTTCTGCCTAGCTTAGCAAACCATGTGTGTGCTTCATCTCTCCACTATTATATTGTCACATAGTTAGCCTTGAATTCATCTAGTTTGGATCAAAACAGAGGTCCTTTTGTGGTTTCTCTTCTTGCTGTAACAACCAAACTCATGTACCTAGCTTCTTCTTTGCCGACAAATACATGCATTTCTTTGGTGCATGCATTTCTTGCACAAATGGCCTCCATTGCACAAATGACACTTGATACCTGCTTTTACTAATTCCTTTATGCATCTGCAACTACTATCCTTATGTAACGCCCCGGATCCGATGCGCCAGGTGTCTGCCAGTTATTCGCCGTCGTTGCCATGTCATTTGCTTGCGTGTTGCATTTTATCATGTCATCATGTGCACTTCATTTTGCATACGTGTTCGTCTCATGCATCCGAGCCTTTTCCCCGTTGCTCCGTTTTGAGTGTGCTCTATATGAAACTTGCTTAGAATTGTATGTAGTTTCATATTATCATGTTGCATCCTTGTTTTGAGGTGTTTGCTTGATGTTTGGGTGTATTTTGCATCAGTGACATGCTTAACTTGTTTTGCTCATATCTTCTAGGCCGTAGCTCCGAATTAAATGAACTTTATATGTAACTTGACTAGAATCTCGTGTAGATCATCTTTGTGCATCTTAACTTGCTATTTAACAACTTGAACATAAGGTTTATTCAGATATGGACCAATTTCGAAATATGCATATAAAGACTTACCGGAATTGTTATATGTTGTTCCCGGCCTCATTTAAACTTGCTTTGATGTGTTTCTCTTGTTTGCATCATCTCTTGCCATGAGTAGCTTCATGTAGCCTTGTCATGCATCATACTTGTTTGTGCATCATGTCATGTTCATGTGTGGTGTGTTTACCATGTTGTGTGCTTCTTCTCGATAGTTCCCGTTTCGTTGTGATCGTGAAGATTCGTTCGTCTACGCTTGGTTTGGCTTCATCCGTTTGTCTTCTTCATGGACTCGTTCTTCTTCCTTGCGGGATTTCAGGCAAGATGACCGCTACCCTGGATCTCACTACTATCATTGCTATGCTAGTTGCTTCGTTCTATCGCTATGCTGCGCTACCTATTACCTGTTTATCGAGCCATCCCAAATTGCCATGAACCTCTAACCTTTGACATCTTTCCTACGCAAACCGTTGTTTGGCTATGTTACCGCTTTTGCTCAGCCCCTCTTATAGCGTTGCTAGTTGCAGGTGAAGTTGAAGATTTCTCCATGGTGGACAGGATTTTGGTTGGGATATCACAATATCTCTTATATTATTAATGCATCTATATACTTGGTAACGGGTGGAAGACTCGGCCTTTTGCCTAGTGTTTTGTTCCACTCTTGCCACCCTAGTTTCCGTCATACCGGTGTTATGTTCCCGGATTTTGCGTTCCTTACGCGGTCGGGTGATTTATGGGACCCCCTTGACAGTTCGCTTTGAATAAAACTCCTCCAGCAAGGCCCAACCTTGATTTTACCATTTGCCTCACCACCACCTACCCTTTCCCTTGGGTCGGCCAACCCGAGGGTCATCTTTATTTTAGCCCCCCCGGGCCAGTGCTTGTCTAAGTGTTGGTCCGAACTAGAGCACCGTGCGGGGCCATCCCTTGGCAACTTGGGTTACGTCGGTTCCTGTACGCTTCGCTCACCCTGAGAACGAGATATGTGCAGCTCCTATCGGGATTTGTCGGCACATCGGGCGGCTTTGCTGGTCTTGTTTTACCATTGTCGAAATGTCTTGTAAACCGGGATTCCGAGTCTGATCGGGTCTTCCTGGGAGAAGGTCTATTCCTTCGTTGATCGCGAGAGCTTGTCATGGGCTAAGTTGGGACACCCCTGCAAGGTATAATCTTTCGAAAGCCGTGCCTGCGGTTATAGGCAGATGGGAATTTGATAATGTCCGGTTGTAGATAACTTGACACCAGATCTGAATTAAAACGCATCAACCGCGTGTGTAGCCGTGATGGTCTCTTTTCGGCGGAGTCCGGGAAGTGAACACGGTTTCTGGGTTATGTTTGACGTAAGTAGGAGTTCAGGATCACTTCTTGATCATTTCTAGCTTCACGACCGTTCCTTTGCTCTCTTCTCGCTCTTATTTGCGTATGTTAGCCACCATATATGCTTAGTTGCTGCTGCAGCGTCACCACTTTACCCCTTCCTTTCCCTTTAATCTTTGCTAGTCTTGATACCCATGGTAATGGGATTGCTGAGTTCTCGTGGCTCACAGATTACTACAACAACAGTTGCAGGTACAGGTTATGCGATGATCTTGACGCGAGCGCGATGTTTGCTTGTATTGGAGTTATTCTTCTGCTTCTTCTTCGATCAGGGGATAGGTTCCAGGTCGGCAGCCTGGGCTAGCAGGGTGGATGTCGTTTGAGTTTCTGTTTGTGTTTCATCCGTAGTCGGATGTTGATCTTGTGTATGATGTATTGTGATGTTGTATTCGTGTGGCATTGTATGCCTTATGTATGTATCCCCTTCTATTATGTAATGTTGATGTAATGATATCCACCTTGCAAAAGCGTTTCAATATGCGGGTCTATCCTTGGGGGGACCTTCGAGTTCCTTTTGGATAGGGTCGCATATTGGGCGTGACAAGTTGGTATCAGAGCCAAGTTTTCATAAATTGCACATGAGGATTTTCCAGAATTGTTGTTTGTTGTTCTGGCCTCATTTAAACTTGCCTAAATAGGTAGTTTTATTATGCTTCACCCCTTGCCATGTTTAATAACATTTAATATTATTGGGTACAAAACCAAGAGAGAACTAAATAATTGATGTGTTGTTTCGTCAATATACAACTCGTTGCATATTGATCTCCACTTAACTTGTAGTATTGTTTGTTGCACTTTGCCATGCCATGCCTTATTAAACCGGACATGCATCATACTTGATTGTGCATCATGCCATGATTATGCTTGTGTGTTTACTATGTTGCTTGCTTCTTTCCGGTGTTGCTTCTTAGTTCCGGTAACGTTGCGTTTGTGAGGATTCGTTCGACTATGTTGGTTCGTCTACTTCATGGACTCGTTCTTCTTCCTTGCGGGATTTCAGGCAAGATGACCGCTACCCTGGATCTCACTACTATCATTGCTATGCTAGTTGCTTCGTTCTATCGCTATGCTGCGTTACCTATCTGTTGATCTTCAAGCCTCCCAAAATGCCATGAACCTCTAACCTTTGACACCCTTCCTAGCAAACCATTGTTTGGCTATGTTACCGCTTTGCTCAGCCCCTCTTATAGCGTTGTTAGTTGCAGGTGAAGTTGAAGATTTCTCCATGGTGGACAGGATTTTGGTTGGGATATCACAATATCTCTTATATTATTAATGCATCTATATATTTGGTAAAGGGTGGAAGGCTCGGCCTTATGCCTGGTGTTTTATTCCACTCTTGCCGCCCTAGTTTGCGTCATACCGGTGTTATGTTCCCGGATTTTGCGTTCCTTACGCGGTCGGGTGATTTATGGGACCCCCTTGACAGTTCGCTTTGAATAAAACTCCTTCAGCAAGGCCCAACCTTGGTTTTACCATTTGCCTCACCACCACCTATATTTCCCTTGGGAGTAATTAACCCAAGGGTCATCTTTATTACAGCCCCCCCGGGCCAGTGCTTGTCTAAGTGTTGGTCCAAACTAGAGCACCGTGCGGGGCCATTCCTTGGCAACTTGGATTCGTCGGTTCCTGTACGCTTCGCTTATCCGGTGTTGCCCTGAGAACGAGATATGTGCAGCTCCTATCGGGATTGTCGGCGCATCGGGCGGTCTTGCTGGTCTTGTTTTACCATTGTCGAAATGTCTTGTAAACCGGGATTCCGGGTCTGATCGGGTCTTCCTGGGAGAAGGTCTATTCCTTCGTTGATCGCGAGAGCTTATCATGGGCTAAGTTGGGACACCCCTGCAGGGTATAATATTTCTAAAGCCATGCCTGCGATTATAGGAAGATGGGAATTTGTTAATGTCCGGTTGTAGATAACTTGACACCAGATTCGAATTAAAACGCAACAACCGCGTGTGTAGCCGTGATGGTCTCTTCTTGGCGGAGTCCGAGAAGTGAACACGGTTTCTGGGTTATGTTTGACGTAAGTAGGAGTTCAGGATCACTTCTTGATCATTGCTAGCTTCACGATCGTTCCTTTTGCTCTCTTCTCGCTCTTATTTGCGTATGTTAGCCACCATATATGTTTAGTCGCTGCTGCAGCCTCACCACTTTACCCCTTCCTTTCCCATTAAGCTTTGCTAGTCTTGATACCCATGGTAATGGGATTGCTGAGTCCTCGTGGCTCATGCGCTAGGTGTCTACCAGTTATTCGCCGTCGTTCCCATGTCATTTTTTTGCGTGTTGCATTTTATCATTTCATCATGTGCACTTCATTTTGCATACGTGTTCGTCTCATGCATCCGAGACTTTCCCCGTTGCTCCGTTTTGAGTGTGCTCTATATAAAACTTGCTTAGAATTGTATGTAGTTTCATATTATCATGTTGCATCCATGTTTTGAGGTGTTTGCTTGATGTCTGGGTGTATTTTGCATCAGTGCCATGCTTAACTTGTTTTGCTCATATCTTCTAGGCCGTAGCTCCGAATTAAATGAACTTTATATGTAACTTGACTAGAATCTCGTGTAGATCATCTTTGTGCATCTTAACTTGCTATTTAACAACTTGAACATAAGGTTTATTCAGATATGGACCAATTTCGAAATATGCATATAAAGACTTACCGGAATTGTTATATGTTGTTCCCGGCCTCATTTAAACTTGCTTTGATGTGTTTCTCTTGTTTGCATCATCTCTTGCCATGAGTAGCTTCATGTAGCCTTGTCATGCATCATACTTGTTTGTGCATCATGTCATGTTCATGTGTGGTGTGTTTACCATGTTGTGTGCTTCTTCTCGATAGTTCCCGTTTCGTTGTGATCGTGAAGATTCGTTCGTCTACGCTTGGTTTGGCTTCATCCGTTTGTCTTCTTCATGGACTCGTTCTTCTTCCTTGCGGGATTTCAGGCAAGATGACCACTACCCTGTATCTCACTACTCTCATTGCTATGCTAGTTGCTTCGTTCTATCGCTATGCTGCGCTACCTATTACCTGTTTATCAAGCCATCCCAAATTGCCAGGTCAGCCTCTAACTTTTGATACCTTTCCTATGCAAACCGTTGTTTGGCTATGTTACCGCTTTTTCTCAGCCCCTCTTATTGCGTTGCTTATGTCGTCAAGTGTCATTCCATCTTCTCTAGCTCGTGTTCCATTCCTCCATGTTTCAGCCGGAGTGCTGCCTAAATCCTTTCAGTATTATTCGTTTCTTATCTCGTTCTAACCGGAGTGGTTTCACAGTCTATCTGATTCCGTAAGCTTTCGATCCTCGTCATCCTCATCGTTCCTCTCTTCTTCTCTCGACTGCTCTCGATTCTTTGCTTCTTCTCTTGAGTTCTTGTTTCACCCCTTTCCTTCTCCCATCCGTCTCGGTCCTAAGATCTCAGGATGAGATCTCTTGTTAGTGGAGGAGTGTTGTAACGCCCCGGATCCGATGCGCCAGGTGTCTGCCAGTTATTCACCGTCGTTGCCATGTCATTTGCTTGCGTGTTGCATTTTATCATGTCATAATGTGCACTTCATTTTGCATACGTGTTCGTCTCATGCATCCGAGCCTTTTTCCCGTTGCTCCGTTTTTAGTGTGCTCTATATGAAACTTGCTTAGAATTGTATGTAGTTTCATATTATCATGTTGCATCCTTGGTTTGAGGTGTTTGCTTGATGTTTGGGTGTATTTTGCATCAGTGCCATGCTTAACTTGTTTTGCTCATATCTTCTAGGCCGTAGCTCCGAATTAAATAAACTTTATATGTAACTTGACTAGAATCTCGTGTAGATCATCTTTGTGCATCTTAACTTGCTATTTAACAACTTGAACATAAGGTTTATTCAGATCTGGACCAATTTCGAAATATGCATATGAGGACTTATCGGAATTGTTATATGTTGTTCCCGGCCGCATTTAAACTTGTCTTGATGTATTGCTCTTGTTTGCATCATCTCTTGCCATGAGTAGCTTCATGTAGCCTTGTCATGCATCATGCTTGTTTGTGCATCATGTCTTGTTCATGTGTGGTGTGTTTACCATGTTGTGTGCTTCTTCTCGATAGTTCCCGTTTCGTTGCGATCGTGAGGATTTGTTCATCTACGCTTGGTTCGGCTTCATCCTCCTCGTCTTCTTCATGGACTTGTTCTTCTTCCTTGCGGGATTTCAGGCAAGATGACCGCTACCCTGGATCTCACTACTATCATTGCTATGCTAGTTGCTTCGTTCTATCGCTATACCGCGCTATCTATTACCTGTTTATCAAGCCATCCCAAATTGCCATGTCATCCTCTAACCTTTGATACCTTTCCTATGCAAACCGTTGTTTGGCTATGTTACCGCTTTTGCTCAGCCCCTCTTATAGCGTTGCTAGTTGCAGGTGAAGTTGAAGATTTCTTCATGGTGGACAGGATTTTGGTTGGGATATCACAATATCTCTTATATTATTGATACATTTATATACTTGGTAAAGGGTGGAAGACTCGGCCTTTTGCCTAGTGTTTTCTTCCACTCATGCCGCCCTAGTTTCTGTCATACCGGTGTTATGTTCCCGGATTTTGCGTTCCTTACGCGGTCGGGTGATTTATGGGACCCCCTTGACAGTTCGATTGAATAAAAACTCCTCCAGCAAGGCCCAACCTTGGTTTTACCATTTGCCTCACCACCACCTACCCTTTCCCTTGGATCAGCCAACCCAAGGGTCATCTTTATTTTAGCCCCCCCGGGCCAGTGCTTGTCTAAGTGTTGGTCCGAACCGAGTAGACTGCGGGGCCACCTCGGGGCAACTCAAGGGCTGGTTTTACTTGTAGGATGTCTCATCCGGTGTTGCCCTGAGAACGAGATATGTGCAGCTCCTATCGGGATTGCCGACGCATCGGCGGCTTTGCTGGTCTTGTTTTACCATTGTCGAAATGTCTTGTAAACCGAGATTCCGAGTCTGATCGGATCTTCCTGGGAGAAGGTCTATTCCTTCGTTGATCGCGAGAGCTTGTCATGGGCTAAGTTGGGACCACCCTGCAGGGTATAATTTTTCGAAAGCCGTGCCTGCGGTTATAGGCAGATGGGAATTTGTTAATGTCCGGTTGTAGATAACTTGACACCAGATCCGAATTAAAACGCATCAACCGTGTGTGTAGCCATGATGGTCTCTTCTCGGCGGAGTCCGGGAAGTGAACACGGTTTCTGGGTTATGTTTGACGTAAGTAGGACTTCAGAATCACTTCTTGATCATTGCTAGCTTCACGACCGTTCCTTTGCTCTCTTCTCGCTCTTATTTGTGTATGTTAGCCACCATATATGCTTAGTTGCTGCTGCAAACTCACCACTTTACCCCTTCCTTTCCCTTTAATCTTTGCTAGTCTTGATACCCATGGTAATGGGATTGCTGAGTCCTCGTGGCTCACAGATTACTACAACAACAGTTGCAGGTACAGGTTATGTGATGATCTTGACGCGAGCGCGATGTTTGCTTGTATTGGAGTTCTTCTTCTGCTTCTTCTTCGATCAGGGGATAGGTTCCAGGTCGGCAGCCTGGGCTAGCAGGGTGGATGTCCTTTGAGTTTCTGTTTGTGTTTCATCCGTAGTCGGATGTTGATCTTGTGTATGATGTATTGTGATGTTGTATTCGTGTGGGATTGTATGCCTTATGTATGTATCCCCTTCTATTATGTAATGTTGATGTAATGATATCCATCTTGCAAAAGCGTTTCAATATGCGGGTCTATCCTTGGTGGGACCTTCGAGTTCCTTTTGAATAGGGTCGCATATTGGGCGTGACACCTTATTACTGCAACTTGGTTTGACCTTGTCCATCAGTCAATGATGTCTTTCTCACCTAGACAATGACCGTGTAATTTGTTTTTGTCTTTTTTGCTTTGCACCAGAGGGCCCAAGTCATGTAGTGAAAACTGAGTCAGATTACTGATGGACCGATTGATGCCTTGTATGTCCCGTTAATTAGTGCATACAAGGCATCCTAGTGTGGGATTCTCTGAGCCCAGTTTCCTTGGCATCGTCGGAAGAATGTGAATACGGTAGCACCAGATTACTACTATTTGCACTTGGAGTATATTGCTTTGGTTGTTGGTAGCCTGCTTGTCCTTGTTCGCTCATAGCAATCTAGCGCTCTTGTTTGTACACTTGTATCTGGCCGAAATCGGCACTGGCCTATTCTATCTGGGGTGTCATGTGTAGATTGCTAGTAGGACATGCATCGGCTTCTGGTGCTGATGCTGCTACCATGTAATAACTGTTGTTTTTTTGTGGTCAATTGTTTTTGCTCCATTTTGCTAGTTGTAGATTGAACTTAGTCTGTTGTCTTAGTGGCACCAAGTAGTTCAAGTGATTTCTCTGCATTCCTGGTCTCTGGAAAATACAGGTTAACTGCAAATCATTGATGGATGTTAACTGCATTATTGTTAATTTGATAGGTGCTGGAGCAGTTGAGCGGACAGTCACCGGTGCTCTCCAAGGGTGAGCGTCTTAAATCCGACTTGGTCCTTGTGAACATGTCAATTATGGTCAATATTGGTGGTCCTAATAGGAACGATATTGTGCTATTGCAGCGAGGTACACTGTCAGGTCGTTCAGTATCAGGCGTAATGAGAAGATTGCGTGCTACATGACTATCAGGGTTGAGAAGGCGATGCAACTACTAGAGAGTGGCCTGAAGGTGAAGGAGTAAGAGCTGCTCAGGACGAACTTCAACGACACCAGATGCTTTGGCTTCGGTATCCATAGCACATCGATCTCGGTGTGAAGTAAGTTGAATTGGTGGCAACACTTATGTCAGTGAGGTGCTTGTTTGGACTGGTTTATACTTATTATTCTGTTTCATTAGTAAACAGTTGAAACCAAAATCATAGAGCACAAATATATTTGGCTGAACTGCTCTTTCATTGTACCACCAAATACTGAAGTTTGGGGTGGGTGAAATCTTAGGCTTTATCCTTCAGGTTTACTTGTTATGAAAATTTATTTACTTGTCATGTGTTGTACGCCTGCCTTTCTTTGGCTTCCTGACATCACATTTTGTCTGGCAGGGGCCAACTTTAATTTCCTCATCACAAAAAGTCAAAAATTTGTACATATGTGCAGCTTGTTGAAACTTTGACTGAATCTAGTTGGATCTTCAGTTTCTTGTATCTATGAACAAATATGCATCACTTTTTTTCTTTCCAAGTGCAAGTTGGATAGAACCTGCAATTAAGTGCAGAGACATATGTGGATTCTGGTTCAATTCGTATGTATGTTTGTATGTGCATGCTTACGTCTTTGACTAAAACTAGTTAGTTCACTGTTCTACCTTGAAGGTGACCAGTCCCTAGCTGCGCGCTTTGGTCGGTCCTACTAATTTCAGTTCCTATGATTTTTAATCTCCGTTTTCTATTTTCCCCACCTACCAAGACTCTGAGTTTGTGGTGATGGCAGCTGACACGGAGCCGATCCAAATCTTCCCCCACCACCTGTCGCTGATGACCGACACGTTCGTTGTTGGGTCATGTATGCCTGTCCCTGTAAGTTAGTGCAACTTTGGGTTCACGACTAGCCATGTCAGCCCGGATTCTTTGTCATATGGATGCTAGCGGCACTATCATATACGTGAACCAAAAGGCGCAAACGGTCCCGGGCCAGGTAAGGTGGCACCTGTGGGAATACCGTGCGTGAGGTCGCAAAGTGATATGATGTGTTACATGCTAGATCGGTGTGACTTAGGATCGGGGTCCTGACACCGATTTTCTCATTTTGGTTTGCATTTTTTTACTTTTGGTATTATGTTTCTTTTTTATTTGTTTTTTATTTTATGTTTTTATCAAATTCGTGAGCTTTTCTCAAGTTTGGCTATATTTTTTTACAGATTTTATGAACTTTTTTAAAGATCTATGAACCTTCTTATTCAAATTTATCGAACCTTTTAAAATTATGAACTTTAATTTAAATCATCGTGACTTTTTTTCAATTTCGTGAATTATTTTTATTTTTGCGAAGTAGTCCGATTGTTATAGTTCATATTTTTTTTTCTCTGAGCGCTAAAGGATACTTTACTGATTCAGGGGAAAGTTCGTAGGAGTACATGTGGTGACATGGGTTTAACAAAACAAGGAATTTAAGCAGACTATGAGTTCTTTATTTGTGTCCCTTCCTTCATAGTTGATATCACATGTTTCAAAGAGCTGTTGATTTCCCTGATCTCCGTAACAATAGTATGTTCCTACCACAAGCCTCACTATTTATGTTCTCCACTATGCCTTTATTATCACATGAAATAATGATCGCACTGAGGTGCAAATATAAGGCGAGCGCTTGCGCTTCTCGGCGGGCTCACGCTTTCAAGCAAGCTGGGTCCGTAACTCCAGGAAAAACCATAGACGAGGCTATAATCCAGATATATGTCGACTTGTCAATGGGCTGGCCCAGCTGGAGGCCGCCTGTCCGTTGCTTCGACAACTCCCGCAAAGAGTGGCTGATAGGAACTCCTTTTGATGTTGCCTATTTGATGCGTGTTGCTTCGATTTTTTTTATTAACGTGTGTTGCTTCAAATAGTTGACCCTTAGCACACGTATGAGCGAGCATCCGATATATTGGGCCGGCCCATTTCAGCTGTTACATGCAAAACACTCTCGGTAATAAGGAACCTTTTCCTGTCCAGTTTTATCCGTTTTGGGAACCTTTTCGAAGGTCCTTGAACCTCATTTTTTTCTGTTTGCTTTATTACTGCATCTTCCATTTATTCAGGTTTTTATTTTTTTTCTTTCTGTTTTCCTTTTCTTGTTTCATTGTTTCTAAATCACAAATTTAGATAAATAAAATCTTTAAAATAGTTTGTGTTTTACAAAATTTGTTCAAAAGTTAATTTTTCCCATTTTCCAATTTTTGCCATTTAAAAAAATCCTGTTTTCAGTAAAAAATGATTTTTTTTTTAAAATTTGTTCTCGGTTTCATATATTTTCAGAAATTGTGCATATTTTCAAGAAATGTTTGGAATTCCAAAATTTGCGCAAAATTTAAAAAGTAATTCAAAATTTATTTATGTTTTTGCTTTGTGCGAATAATCTTCTAAATGATCGTGTTTTTGAATATTTGTCTGCAAATTTTGAACCAGGCGCTACTGTTCTGTTGCTACAGTAACGCATCGGTTCAGTGAACATCGTTATAGTCCCTCTTGCTACAGTAAGCCAACGATTCAGTGAACATTGCTACAGCGCCTACACTACAGGACACAAACTCCGCATAAGTGACAATGATTTCTCTCACAATGCTAGCATATTTCCCGCCCGAGAGCGCACTATAGTAAGCATCGTTAAGGTGATCGTTCGATACAGCGCCAGTGGGCCGTCGACCTATAGCACGTTGTTGTTGGACGCACGATTGAGCTGTCTAAAATAAACTTGGGCTTTGGCAATGATAGCACTTCCCGGAGTATCTTCTCTAGTATTTTATGATGCAATAACAAATTTTTGCGCTTCGTGAATTTCTCACTGATCATCATATAATTTTGGATTTAGAAGACTAAGTATCTGCCCAAAGACAAGGCAGTTTCTTTCTAATGAGATAAAATGGGAGAAGAGCCGATTTCTAGTCATAGGATAGTAGGATTTGTCAATTCACAAAGCGTATCTCCACGTATCCAGCAGAACTTGCAGTTTCGACTTCCATATCATGAGCTGAACTTAGAATATTTGAATTCACATGTCCTATCTCATCAAATCCGGTAGAACTTGCACTTTCTACATTCATATTGTGAGCTGAACTTTCACTGGAATAAGCACATAGGTCAAGTCATTGCATAGAAAAACAAAGGAACAACATGGCAGTAATATCTTACAGTAATTCACAGAAGTTCTGCTTTGGCGGCATGTCCAGATCATCTAAGCTTCTATCAAACATTTCAAGAACATTTGTTATAGTATGACAGTGCATACTAATGGCGCATCACTGGGCAGTGCGCCATTAGTATGCCGCGGTTACTAATGGCGCATCCGGAGGTGGTGCGCCATTAGTATGCCAAAGCACCTGGGTATACATGGCCCCTGGGAGGCATACTAATGGCGCACCTGGCCTATACTAATGGCGCACCCGAGGTGCGCCATTAGTATACCAGATACTAATGGCGCACCAGGTGGTGTGCCATTAGTAAAAATTACTAATGGCGTGCTGTTAATGGCGCACCACAGATGCGCCATTAATGGCCATATTAGGTGCGCCATTAGTAGGGGTTTTTCTAGTAGTGTATGCACCACAAGCCGATTAAGGTCATCTTTTTCGCGATTTCCTCAATTCCACTCGTGACTTCACATGCTTGTAATCCATCTTCTTGCTCAAAGTGGTCGTAAATCCAATCTGGGAAATACTTTTCACTAGATTTTGTAACAATTGATTTTACATTTCTCCTACCTCCAACCATCTCTATCAGCATCATTCTATAACTATAAACATCTGACTTAGTTGAAACCACCCCAAAGGTTCGAGAGTAAACTTCTGGGGCAATGAATCCAATTGTTCCTCTAGCTCCCATCATTGAAAGCTTTCTCTCCTTTGTTTGACACAATTTAGCTAGACCAAAATCAGCAATCTTTGGGTTAAAATCATTGTCTAGAAGGATATTTTGAGGCTTGATATCAAAATGGACGATGCGTGTGTTGCAGCTATGGTGCAAGTATTCAAGGCCTCGAGCAATCCCGATTGCTATCCCATAGAGCCTCTCCCATCCTAAAATTTCCTTGGGGTTCTCAGAGTAAATGTATTTATCCAAGGAACTGTTTGGCATGTACCCATATATTAGAGCTCATTTTGATCCCTCCAAAGAAAACCCAAATAAGCTAACAACATTAATAAGAGAGGTTCTTCCAATGCTCATAACCTCATTCACCAACTCGTCCGCATTTTCTTTGCAGTCATGCAAGAATTTCGCAGCAACCAGACGACCATCATGTAGTCTTCCTTTAAAAACCACACCATAACCACCTTCTCAAGGCTGATTGTCGCGAGAAGATGTTATCTTCATTACCTCTGAGTACTTGTATCTTTTTGGAGCTAGGGATCCATGGGATACTATCATGGCCTCATAATTCTTTTCAGTGCTGCTGCTAGTCTTCTTGCAAAGGAATCTTAGTTTCCACTTTATGTGACATATCAACACATAAAGACATGGAAAGAGCAAAGTTGCAGCAGCTGATGTCAAACCTGAGATGAAAGCAGATGTTATTTGTGATTTCCAAGACCATCAGTAGTTTAAATTTCTCTTTCCGCAGGAGTACATGGTGCCAAAGTAGCAACACGCTATCACAATTTGCTCAGTCTTGTATTATGCACAAACTGAGAGTTTCTTGTTTCAAATTTTACTTTCAGAATCAACTTCCAATATTACAGATATGATAAATTTCAAAGTTGCTATTTTGTCATAGAAAATCACTATTAGTAAACCGCTGATATTTAAATCATTACATGTGAAAAGATGGCAAAAATTTTGGCGTAACTATGTTCATAATCTTCTTCCCTTTCCTGTTGCTACCTGGAATTAATATAAATAAACATTTATGAGTATTATTAACTGGTATTTGTACTCTAATGGCCATATATAATAGCATTTTTTGAAGTACACAAGAACCACTGGAGTGGCATATTTCAAAAGCCGTTTTTTTAGTGGCGTTTCACGATTTCGAAGAGTTGGCAGGTGGAGTTTTTTTCATAACCCATTCTTTTGGTGTAATAATCATACACAATATTTACAAAAGATTGTACTTAAACAGCCCAGTGCATGCATGTAGGTTGGTTCCATCTATGTCAGCACGTATGTAAACTGGTTTTGTAGATCTTTGCTTAGTAAGTGAGAGCACTGCTCGTTTAGGGTTGGTTCATCCAACATATATACCTGTTACTTCAAGTGTTCAATTTATAGCGTGTTGTCAAATTTCGAGTTTTACAGGCATTTCTGATTTTGAAGCCTTACCAGCACACGTCGACTCGTGCAGGTTGCCAACAGAGCAGAGGCAAGCGAAGGCGGCGGACCCATTATTATACCGACATTGCCCGCCACTCGCACTGCAGGCAGAGCAGTCCCCAGCCCTGGTGCCTATCCAATCCAGGACGAACCCGCTGTCCAGGAGTTGATTGTAGTTTGCCGCCGTCGAGATATCCGCGACCGATCCAAGCACCAGGTGGTAAGTCTACGTGCAGTTTCCGGTGGGTATTGCGGGTGGCATGTTCCGGTAGTAGCTGCCGCCGAGGTACACGGAGATGGGCCAATTGCAGCTGGGCACGCCTATGGCGTTCACGTAGTCAGGCCCACGCGGCTCCGTCCCGTTGCAGCCGTAGAGGAAGCATATGGCCCGGTTGGTGGGGCTGATCTCAAACGGGGCGAGAGTTAGGATGGTCGACATGTTGAAGTCGGTGCATCATACGGCGTCGGTGCCATGGGTGACTCTGTCGTGGGACACAAGGAAGGAGCTGGTGTCGTAGTCGATGTCGTGGACGTGGATGCCAGAGCCCCTCAACGAAGTCGAGGTGCTGTTTTTTTTTAGACAAGAGGCATATTGCCCGGCCTTAGGATAAGACCCTTACAAAGGAAAAGCGCAACACACGCAAAATAGGAATAGTGACGCAGCACTATTATACTTAGGAAACCCGACAAGGGTCTAGCACAAGCAAAAGTGCCGGCTTAGGTATTGTTGCGTCTAGTCTCCGCACGAAGCCGATTGCACTGAACCTGAAGGCTGGCGATGAGCGCGTCCGTGCGGCCCTGGTCTTGCCTCCTACCAAGGGGCTTCCACAGCTCCAGGAAGATAATCATCTTGTAAACCAGGTCGGCGGGCTGCTTGAACACCTTTCCTTCGATGAGGGCTTTGTTCCTCGCATTCCACAGGGCCCACGTTAGGGAGGTGCTGTTGCCGGTGCACCGTAACTCGAAGGCCGGGTGGCCGCAGGAGGAATTCGACGGATAGCTTGGGCCGCCGAGCCAGAATGGGTACTTGATGGGGAGTTCCCCGCATGTCACTGGTTCACACTCAGCATGCGTGCGTTGATGGAGTAGGAACAGTGAGAACAAGATGGGGAGCAGCGAGGTTGGATACATGCCAATAGTCTGATCTCAGGAGACAGATTTCGTAAACGAGGAGGATGGCTCAAAGCTCAAGTGAGTGAAGGACGAAGACAAGGAGATGATGAGATAATATATATAAGCAGTGTTAGCCAACGATTTTTTTCTGCCAGGATTAGGCAACGACTTGGATTGATTCTGTCAATGTTTTTTTGTTTTCCATACCAACTAGACAGAGTCAACATGAAACGGCAACAAACCTAGGGTGGTTTGTCAACGTCCAAGTCTTGATTAATATTTAGTTGGCAATGTTCCACAGTTTTATGCCAAACATATTTCCAGAACTATAATGCATTGTTATGCTTAGAGCAAAGAGAAGTTTTCGTACAAGATGCCGATGATCTGGACATTCTACTGGATGCATGGTTCGTTATGAATGCCACACTGTCACTACTCACCACATTTCCATAAAATTTTTGAAGCAGGTAGTAGAGCATTGCTTGTGTCGGGTCTATTAGATGCGCTTTAGGTTTTCAACTGGCAATGTGCCGTCTAATTTTATGAGTTTAACAGGTATGTGAATTGAGAGGCAATCGACGTG
Source organism: Triticum dicoccoides (assembly GCF_002162155.2). Taxonomy (NCBI): domain Eukaryota; kingdom Viridiplantae; phylum Streptophyta; class Magnoliopsida; order Poales; family Poaceae; genus Triticum; species Triticum dicoccoides. The sequence continues at coordinate 38,208,351 of NC_041385.1, read as the reverse complement.
CGCTTGGTGGGTTGGGAGGAAGAAGGAAAGAGGCCATGAGCGAGAGCATGAGCACGACCGGTTGCATCATGCATGACGGATGGCGCAGGTGAAACCACATTTTACATGATATCACATCTCAGAATTCAATTTGGAAGTTTTCAAAAAAATTGAAAATAATTGTGACTGTTCATAAGTGTCTGACAATCCCTAAGAGTTTCTTTATACGGTGTACAAACTGACACCATATCTTTTTCCTTTTGCTAATAACTGACACCATATGTTATGAATATCCACAATAGTTTTTGTTTTTTTCGAAAATTTGCAAATTTGAATTTTGAGGAGTGGTGTCATATGTGTGTGTTATCATGGTATCATGTGATATTTTTCCAGCTAGCTTCTTGGTCAATATGTATGTTGGTTGTGCAGTACGTCTGGTTGGCTTCTTCTCTATATGTTGGACTTCCTCGGACTATTTCAGGGTTGATAGAGCAAAAGTTAACTCCAGCTTGTGTGGTCCTAATTATTGATTTTTGACCAGTACTATTTCAATTTGGGAATTTTCCAGGCATTGGTGGGAGTTTGTGTGACTGGGTTTTCCCTCGTTGTACAAGTAACAGAGACAACGACTGGTCCATTACTAATGCATGTATTTGCTGCTGCTTGACTAACGAATGGATCAATAGTTGGACATTTTGAGAGTTGATACGTTGTCTTCTATCGGCTCCCTGTATATATGTAAAAGACAGAACCATCTTTGTATGGGCAATCACACAATGACTTTGGTGTTAAAATTGATGCATGATCTAGGGATGTTATTGTACATTGAGGCTGCTAAATGAGTGTATACTAATTCAGAAAGCTTACTAAATCAATCGCTAGCACTAATTCAAAATGACTACTAAATCAATCACTAAAACTAGTCCCTTCAATATAATCATGTCTATCACCAAGTCTTTGTGCTAGGCTGCTATGCATGCACAATAGTGGAAGAAAATATGGTAATTCTACGTGGGAGACGTCTGCTGGGTTGTCTCTCAGTGCGGCATCCCAAGATTCGCAGCGCGATCAATCCGATGACGCCAATGTTTGTTGATCTTGGCGGCTTGGTTTTGAACTTGGTGCTCGATGTTGGCCTTAGTGCACTAATGGATCTTCTTGATGTAGGCGGCTCGCTTGTTGGCATCCATGTGTGTCCTCTCTTGGAATGGTAGTGAAAGTAGATCAAGAGGGGTGAGCGGGCGGGTTGAAGCCCTACACCACTTCGAATGGGGTCCTGCGCATTATCGAGTGGAGAGCATGTTCTTGGCCCACCTTTAGTTATTATAGTACAATTCTCTAGTTGATAACAACTTAGCGTGGGAAAGCATGATTCATCATATTGTTAGTATGCACATAGTAACTAAAATATGATGCTACAAAGCTTCAATAAAAGTATGCACGTAAGCAAAGTAAATATGATCATACCGGCCTTTCCGGTCACTTCACAATATATCATCATTATTGCTCAACACTTGCTCAAATTAATGTTCAATGATAAAAGCAAGTGCAACCAAGACCATGTGCTAGAGTATCCGCAAAATAAAGACAACACAGAAGAGAAGATTTTTTTTTTTGGATTATCATTAGCTGAAAACATGAAGAAAAAAGAACAAAAGTAAATATTTTCGTTGTTTTTCTTTTGTGAAGCACAAAGTGCATTAAGACGCAAAATGAATGTTTTTTTTGTGGTTTTCATTTGAAACATAACAACTAGCAGTGCAAAACCACCTGTGGTCTTTTTGAAACATTAAAAAAAGGTCGAGAAAATCCAAAGGGATTTTTTTGCCTTTTAATTTTCAAAAGGAAAACAAAATATAATTTTTTTTGTGATTTTCCAAAAAAAATTGTGCAGCTCGCGAAAGAAATTTGAGGAAATATTTTTGATGTTTTCTAAGGTCATAAGAAACTAAGATGCAAAAGAAGAAGAAAAAACAAAATATTTTTGGTATTTTCTCAAGTAATAACTTCGTGCGTTCGTGCTGGTCAGCCAGTACCATGCTTTACGTGATGCTCGCATCACATATTGAGATTGGCGATGGTAAGTGATTACGCACCTTTGCGACGATCGAATTCAATAAAAAACTAGAGAGTTTCGGGAACATTGTTTTTGGCGATACATCCTATTTGAACACCACCTAAACGGATCTTTGATGTCGTCTTGAGTTGGTGCATGGCCGCGAGGAGTTCCAAGTTTGGCTCGTAGCTATATCTAGTGGAATCCATGGTAGTTCTACGCGTAGTAGTCGGTGACACGGCTTTAGGAAGACGTGTTCCCTATATGGTGGCTAGAACACACCACTCTATGGCCGGGGTGAAAAATCTGTGATCTGGTTTTTTATGGCTAGACCCGGTAGTGATAAACCTACATCATCTTTGTGCCGTTGTTTCAACTTTCATTGATTGCCTCCGTCCATCGAGGACGAAAATCGATGTCTCGGTCGTCTCAGTTTGGACGCAACAACAAAACACACAAGCCTGTTATCTCACGAAAGGCGGGTGATAGAAGGCGACATAGTCATAGATGTTTATTTCATACCTTTGTTATGGTTCTATCATTTTTGTCCATCTCACATAGTTTATTCGTGGATGACCCTTTGTCCAGTTACCTAGAAAAAAACCCTATGTGACGGGTCTCATTTTCCATCGTGTGAGACCCTATCCAGATGAGGACACGTGTTTAGCACACATCTCAAAGCATCTTCTTCTCCAAAGACATCCCCTGGCCGAGCAATCTATTTCATGGAGTTTTGACTATCTGCATCTTTTATCTCCTTAATACTCAAAGTTAGTATAAAGTTGGGTCATCTATTTTAGAACGGAGGGAGTAAAAATTAGGATCCAACTTGATCTAGCAACGCTACAAAGTCAAAGCCATGAATTGAGTAGAACCAATCTCTCGATTATAGCATTCACGTTCTTTGTTCTCTTCCAAAGCTACACCGTCGGAGGCTATTGGCTGCTAGTTTTTTCATATAGGAGTACTAGTTGTCGTTGAACAAGAATTCCAGCCGGGTTGCCGGCCGCCGAGGCCTCGATTCAACTTGTTCTCGTGGAAGAAATTAACATCCCTGATTTGGCGAAGAGGACTGGTCCTGTGGATCGCCTCCAAAAAATCGTTGTGGCCATGGCCGGCCACCGGCCACCGCTGGCCGATGGAAATTTGGCGGAGACATGAACCTGGAGAAGAAGATGCTTTGAGATGGGTGCTAAACACGTGTCATCCTCTGGGTTGGGTCTCACGAGATGCATCAACTTCTAAATGATATGAATGCATAAATGCTACACACGGGCCCTTTACAGAGTGTTACAGTCATTACCTTCATATATATCAACATCAATATAAAAAGACCCAAAGGGGCAGGTTTAATTAATCTCGGTCATCAAATCATGTCAATTCAACGACCTAGACTGCTTTAATGTCGAGCGCTCAACATGTTTAGTGTGCAGTTAATTTCATGCCAAATATAGTGATAATCACATAATAACACGCAAATAATATTCTATTTAATATCCGCATGCACTTTTACTTCCAAATTAACGTGCATTGCACGTACACATTGACTAGTAATAAATATGAAAAGACCCGGTGGGGCAGATCCAACAGATCTCGGCCATCCATTAGCGTTAATCCGACAGTTCTTATTGTCCTAATGGTGAGCAACTAAACACGTTTAGCGCTGTACACGTTTACTGCTAATCAATCACTTCTCTCCCCGATCCCCTTCCTTACGTACCCTTTCACGCGAAAGGAAACTGCCACATCGAACCGCCCCATGACCTCACTTCAGTGACGCACACTGCCCCCATCGCCTCGACCCGCAGCAACTTCAAGGACGCCGCCCCTCACATCACCGTGCCGCCCGTACCCATTCCCTTTGCGTGGCCTAGGCCATAGCGACGCTGCCGCAACTTCAAGGACGTCGGCCTCGGGGACGCCACCTAGACCGCATGGCCGACCGGCGGGGGCGCGTCGGAGGCTGCCTCGACCGCCTGGCCGTCCATCTCCATCGGACTGTCAAGGACGCCACCTGGCCATCCCTTGGTGTCGGGTTGTCAGACCATCAGGGATACTGCTTGAACCGCCTGCCCGTCCCTCTCAGTCGGGCCGCCAGGGAGACACTGCCTGGCCTAGGTCGTCAGCGCCGCCATCAGGGGACACACCGCCGTCAAACACGCAGCCGCCGGGCCAGAGGTCTTTCATCTCCGTTTTTCATTTCTGTCAGAGAAGATTGATTCATGTTTCACTGAACAGAAAAGCAGCCCGTATGCACTAAAACTGAATCCAAATCAGGCTTCGTAAAACTAAACTAAAAGCATCCTTGTGTGCACACATTCAGCAGCTATTAAGCTTCATTACGAATGTGCGCTATGAAACAACTAGGTTGCAGTGATATGAAACTTTTGGTAGCAGCCGGTAGTGGGTCGGTTGTGCTGATTTGGATGGATTGTGCTTAGATTTTTTGGATTTCTCTTTTAGCGGCCCGAGGACAAGGTATGTGCCCCCTCCCTGGGTCACTTGTGTATACCATTAACTACGTTGGATTAGTATATTTTTTAACCCATTTGAAGGAAGAGATGGACCTGCCGTTGGTGGTGCTTACCCAAACTATTTCTTTTGATGCTATTTTTCTGAAGAAAATTCAGGTACATCTTCAAGCCGGATTAAGATTACACGTGCGTTGCACGTGCGCATTTACTAGTTACCTTAAATTCTCTTCACGCCCCCCGAATTTCACTGGATGTGGGGTCCCTTACTCTCCCTTAATCCAATCAAAACATACCAATTCAGCACCAGCCTTTAAATGTTAATTTATTTTCCGTCGATGTAGCATTTCTCGTACTATGAATGTGTGCATCTGCAGACCATAGCATTGGAGCCATTCTTTTTTGAATGGAAACAAGATCGAAAAGCGATTTTCTCCATGCAAAAAAAGAAAAGAAGCGATCTTCTCCATGCAAAAAAAAGAAGAAGAAGAAGAAGAAGCGATCTTCTAAAAAAGGAGGAAAAGGGAAGGTAAGGGCAGAATTGGGTTGCGAGAACAAACTGGGCCTGGTTGCTTCTTCGACAAGGCCTATAGCCCAAAACCTCCGACGCGGATCGCCGTTGCGCCGCCGTTGGCTGGTCGGTGTGTGCCCCCCCAATTCCCCGCACCATCTCGCGCCGCGGTCGCTTCCTTGCCGGCGTGCGGCTGCCGTCGTGCCCCCCTCAGAGAAGAGCCTGGCCTCTCGCCACGGCGTTTCCTGGCGCGTGGATCGCCGCCGCCACGGGTGAGATCACCAACCAACCGCTACGGACCCGCTCGGCGACTACGGCGGGCACGGCGGCGAAGGAGGGGCAGCGGAGGCGATGTTGTCTCAGAAGCGGAGGGAGAGGAGTTGGGCGGTGGTCGCCGGCGAGGTTGTGTGCGCGTAAGGACCAAGTAAGTATGCGCCTTCCGCTTCCACGATTTAATCTGCTTGCTATGAATGTGCATATAACATCACAATGTTTAGACTGATATACTCCCTCCGTTCGGAATTACTTGTCGCAAAAATGGATGTATCTAGATGTATTTTAGTTCTAGATACATCTATTTCCGAGACAAGTAATTCCGAACGGAGGGAGTACATTGTATGCATCCGGATTCTGAAATTTTAGGGGCTGTAGTTAGAGCCTAATCGCATATATTCAGTTTTGGGGGAAATTTACAGTCAAGAAGGCCTTGGTAGCTGTTTGCCTCCGATGCTTTTAGCAGTTAGAACACAAAACTCATCAGAATTCAGACGCTGGCATGTGGATGCTCTTGATTCTAGGTCATGCATACATGGAATATGTTCTACTACAATGCGGAATTTCGATGCGCTTGTTCAGTTTCTGAATGTACTCTAGTACAGGCCATCTTCTCACAGTGTTGGAAATGAATGTAGGTCCTTTGATTCACATGGCCTATCTGCTCAAAGAGTTGGCGATTTTTGTAGGATTTTTTAATTCACAAGGCTGATCTCCTCAGATTTGTTAGAACTTGAACTTTGTACATCCATATTGTGAGCTGAACTTTCCCTGGCATGAGAGATAAGCGCGCAGGTCAAGTTATTGCATAATCATAATTGCACAGAATAGCAAAGTAACAAAAAATATCGGAAAATATCTTACAGCAATCCAGAGAAGTTTTGCTTCGGTGGCATGTCCATGTCATCTGAGCTTCTCTCGAACATTTCTAGAACTTTGGTTATGGTAGGACGATATGCAGGCAATATCTGTACGCACCACAATCCAATTAATGTAATCTTTCTTGCGATTTCTTCAGTTTCTCCTATGACTTCACATGCTTGTAATCCATCATCTTGCGCAAAGTGATCATAAATCCAGTCTGGAAAATACTTTTCACTGGATTTTGCAACAATTGATTTTACATTTCTCCTTCCTCCAACCATCTCCAAAAGCATCATTCCATAACTATAAACATCTGACTTTGTTGAAACCACTCCAAATGTTCGAGAGTGAACTTCTGGAGCGATGAATCCAATTGTTCCTCTAGCACCAGTCATTGAAAGCTTGCTCTCCTTTGTATGACACAATTTAGCTAGACCAAAATCAGCAATCTTCGGGTTAAAATCCTTGTCTAGAAGGATATTTTGGGGCTTGATATCAAAATGGACGATACGTGTATTACAGCTATGGTGCAAGTATTCGAGGCCACGAGCAATCCCGAGTGCTATTGCATAGAGCCTCTCCCATCCTAAAATTTCTTTGGGGTTCTCTGAGTAAATGTACTTATCCAAGGAACCGTTGGGCATGTACTCATATATAAGAGCTCGTTTTGATCGCTCCAAACAAAACCTAAATAAGTTAACAATGTTAACATGAGAGGTCCTGCCAATGCTCATGACCTCATTCACAAACTCGTCACCATTTCCTATGCAGTCATGCAAGAATTTGACAGCAACCAAACGATCATCATATAGTCTCCCTTGGAAAACCACACCATATCCACCTTTTCCAAGCTGATTATTGCGAGAAGAAGTTATCTTCATTACCTCTGAGTATGTGTATCTTTTTGGAGCTAGGGATCCATAGGATACTATCATGGCCTCGTAATTCTTTTCAGTGTTGCTGCTGTTCTTCTTGCAAAGGAGAAACCATAGTCTTTTCCCCTTTCTGTGCCATATCAGCACATAAAGGCATGGCAAGAGCAAGGTTGTAGCTGCTGATGTCAAAGCTGAGATGGAAGCAAATGTTATTTCCTTTGGTAAACCAGAAGTTGTAATACTATGATTTCCATACCATCGGTGGTTTAATTTCTTTTGCCACTAGAGTACATGGTGGGAAAAGTAGCAACTAGCTAAATGTCATAAATAGATCAGTCTTTTTAATTTGTCATTATGCACAAACTTGAGTTGCTTATTTCAGTTTTTTATTTTAGAATTAATTTTCAATGATTACATACATGGTAAATTTCGAAGTTCATATTTTATCATAAAAATCACTATTAGTGAACTACTGATTCAAATCATTACATATGAAAAGATGGCAAAAAAAATTTAGCATACCTATTAGCATAGTCCTCTTCCCTCTCCGCTTGCTACCTAAATATAACATAAAATTTATGAGTACAAGCAATGTCTCCCAATAGAACATTGGTTGTTTTCTCAAAAGAGACAAGCATCTTCTGTTAATCTTCAGTGTTCTGCCAATGAAATATACAGAAAAAAATAGACTGGACTACATATGCGTCTTTGTTTTGATTGAGCTACAATGTTGCTCAAATGCAGGTTTGACAAAAAAAAAAGCTTATAGGCCTGTGTAGATTTGATAGCCAATACAGATTTGACCAACAAAAAAAGGTACGTGTTTCAATGCCGATGGAAGGGTGTAACCAAACAGAATTTAAGACAAAGGGATTGTGGGGATGGGTGAGAGCAACTACAACGGGTCGACCCAAACGGACGGCGCATTTGTCCGCTTTTTGTCCGTTTGGGTCGGCCGCTCGCCCGACGTCCGTCCAGTTTTACATTTGGGTTGGCAGTACGCCCAACGCGCCGACTCATTTCATGTCCGCATTCAACTTTTAAAAAAAGGCCCGGCGGGCGATCATGCTAGTGGCCATGTCTCATGCCGTCATCATGCCAGCGCCGGCATACAATGCCGGCTTCAGAAAATATCACCATAGTTCATGCTGGCGCACTCGCCAGCCGGCCGGCACATATGCCAACACACAAAAAAGGGTGGGACTTGAGTTCGACCACGCCATCGCAGCTCCCGTGGTCATGCCGGCACACCTGCCGGCATACAAAGAAGATGCCGCTCGCCGCCATAGATCACTCGTTGTCGAACATGAGCATGTCGGCCTGCATCTTCTCGAACCACGGCCTCTTCCTCGGCGACACGGTGTTGAGATCCACCTTCATGATCTCCATCCCGGTCATCATGCTCGCAACAGCCACTTCTTTCGCCTAGGTCTTGGCGTTGGCGGCCTCGATCTCTAGCATCTTGGCTTGCTTCTCCGCCTCTAACTCGAACATCTTGGCTTGCTTCTCGGCATCCAGCTCAAGCCTACTCCTTTGGATCTCCATGAAAGCGTCCATTTGCTCCGCCTTGAAACGCCGTCGCTCCTCCTCCCTTAAGTCCTTCTTATTCATCATGTCGTTCACGCTTGCGATCAAAGCATTGGTGGCCGCATCTCGCTTGTCCTCCTTCTTGGAGTTGGTCTTCCCCCACGGCCTTGCTGGCTCGCCCTCCCCA
>NC_041385.1:38138489-38199437 GCF_002162155.2 Triticum dicoccoides | reverse complement strand
GACTTGAGTGCAGCATATTGCGCATTGAACTTCTCCTCGTCCTTGATGACCCGATAGCAATGGGAGAGGTTGAAGCACTTGCCATTGTGTTGAAACTTGAATGCCTCAAAAGCTTGAAATGCCTAAAAAATGTTTCCATGCAAGCATATGGGCAAGTGATATGCAAATGAACACGCAAAGGATGAACTTGATGACACAAAAGAGGACGGCGAGCTAGCATACTATGTCCTGCATGCCGATGCCGCTCACGGGGCGGGCCTTGACGCTCTCAAGAGTGGTGCAAAACTTGTTGCACTTGTTGGATCACCCTCCACCGCTTGGATATGGAGACCCACCCGCACGTGCTTACAAATTGGTAAGGCGGAAACTTCTTGCGCTCATGAAACTCTTGGTGGACACGAATCCAAAAGGTTGAATGCTTTTGCTCGGCGCCATCTTTGGGTCTTGCCCAATGTCTCGCCAACGCTCACAAAGAAGCTTGTCCTCGGCCACCGTGTACGCCTTCGTGCGCTTGCTCTTGCGCTTCAGCTTAGGACCGGCAGCTTGGTTGGCGAGCTCGTCCTCGAACAAAGGCTCCACTTCGATGTCGCACTCGTCCTTTTCCTCTAGCCCGTAGTCTTCCGGGAACTCGTGGTCGAGGGGGAAGCCGTCCAGGTCGATGTCGACCTGATCACGCCTGAAGGCTGCCTGGTCGAGATCATAGCCAGTGGCCGGCGTGAACGCCCTGCGGCCGTCCTAGCTTTGCGTCTCGTAGGGATCGAAGGCAGCGGCCGGCGCCCCGCCCTCGAAGATGAGGTTCTGCATGTAGTCCTCATCGATGGCGGATGACATTTCCTTGAACGGGTTGCGGGCGTCTGGGAGCACCCCGGCCGGCGTCTGCCGCGCGCGTTTCCTCGCACCGCCGGATAACGAGCCACCGGCCATCGGGGTGGCATTGAGGTTGATGGGCGCGGGCAAAGGGCGTGGAAGGCGCGACCACGCTCACTTCGGGCGAGCACTCCCCGGAGAGGTGGGAGGCCTGTTGGTAGACGTGGAAGCCGGGGATCAGGTTGCAAGCCGACGCGCGGGGCGAGTCGGGCAACACCATCCGAGGAAACACCGACGAGCCGGTGTTGGCCGCGGCAACAGCGGCTTGGACGAGGCCGTGCTGGCTAGGGTTTAACCCTAGAATGTATAGCGCCTCCCCGTTGCTGCCGCGACACGGGCGTTGGTGACCTCCTGCTGCGGGGCGGCCTCATCCCTCGCGTTCACGGCATGCCTCGAGCCCTTCCTCTTGGCTGACTCGCATGCCCGTTGTTCAGGCGTCAGCGCCTTCTTTGGCTTCCTCGGGGCCGCTGCGGCCGTCTTGCACGGGGCAAGAGGCTTGCCTTTCCCGGCGGGGGCGGCGGTGCCGGACGAGGCGAGGGTGGCGAGGCCGGCGGCGGCGTCGAGGTCGATGGCGTCGTCCATGGCTGGTTGGGGCGGGAGCGAGTGCGCGCGGGGCGATAGTGTTTTTGGGGAAAATGAGTGGAAATGGTGGTGGCTGCCACCGACCGGCGGGCCCGGGGAGAGGAGTAGGCGCGCGCGTCCGTCTCGTGTCCACATCGACGTAAATCCGGCTCAAAAATGGGCCGGAAACGAGTCGCCATGCGGACGCCAAGCGGACACGCGTCCGTTTAGGTCGGCGTGTTGGGCCGCTTTTTCTGTCCGCGCTGACACAATCGGACGGATACGGACAAAATGGGGCGCCCCATTTGAGTTGCTCTCACATGTGGGGATTCATAAAATCCCTGCAGGTGTTGGTTACCCGTGGGGAAGGAAACCCCAACAACCAAACGAAGCCTTAGTGTGCCGAAATCGAAGAGTACTTGTCTACAGAACTGAACCGGTGCATCTTTTCTGCACAAGTCAAACTCACATTGCAAGATAGTGAAGAACATGGACTTTCTTTTGATTGAGCAACTATGTCGCTCAAATACAGGTTTGACCAAAAAAATATTAGTTATAGGCCTGTGTATATTTGATAGCCAATATAAGATTGCATAAACTGTGAATTATAAGGATGTGTTTCAATGACATGCTCTCTTAGTTTTTTCTGCAAATGTGCGCTCTACCAGCATGATCCACAGTGCACCAAAACCGAAGAGTACTTGGGTACAGAACTAGACCGGTGGCATGCGTTCTGTTGAAATCGCACGAGTCAGTACATTTTAGTACACACAGTGTAGTCATTAGCAGGTAGACGCGTGATGTGCTCACTTTTCCTATAAATCTCCTATATACCAGAAGTTTGTTTGACAAAACCGAAGAGTAAACCGGTGCATCTTTACCAAATGAGTAAACCGCTTTAGTCTATAAGAACTAAAGTGGTGCATCTTTTCTTACACAGGTCAAACTCACCGTCACTACTGTACGTGCGAAGCTCACCGCAGATGATGGACAGAGACATGCCGTCGGAGCAGTGGCACTCGAAGATATCGTAGGTTGTATTAATCCGGCAAAGCCCTCCACTCTCCTCGCACGCTGTGCAATCACCCTTCATCAGCCGGTGGTAGTCCATCCCGGATGCGCCCTTGTACCCAAACACCGGCATCATGGACACACTGCAGCCCCGGGCGCTCGACTCCATTTGTCGTCAGGCTTGTAATCACCAGCAAGCCATGCGAACGAGTTATTGAGCGACCTATTGGTGCAGTTCAAACTTCAAAGGCGCCCATGTAGGCGGCGGCGGCTGCGTGTGCAGGGTGATGCAGTTGTAGAGGAAGAGGAGCTCCTGGTTGGCAGCGCTGATGCAGAAGGGCGCGAGGCCGAGGCCCGAAGAAGAGTTCACACAGAGCACGACGTCGCAGGTGCTATCCAAGAGATCGAGGTTGGTGACCTGGAAGGTGCCGTTGTCTCCGTAAGAGATCTCCAGGATCTGGTACGTCCAGGGAGGCTGTGCCGTTGGCGTCGCACCTGAACTGGAAGGGGGAAGGGATACTCGATGCGAAGGCCACAGCAGGCCGCCGGCTCGCAGGACGTTGAGAACAACGAGGGTATTATGGTGTTTTGGGCACTTGTGGTGGTGCCAGAGAGGAGGATGAGCAGAAGCATGGCTGAGCAGAACATGGCAGCTGCAGAGACGTGAAACGGATTCATTTGCTTGCTCTTGCAAACTACTCCCTCCGTTCGGAATTACTTGTCTCGGAAATGGATGTATCTAAAACTAAAAGTAGATGAGAGGCGAGAATCTGTGATACTGATACTAGTCTCACGCGGCCTAACAAATAACAATTGCTGCATCCGTCCACGGCCGGCCAAAGTATCATTGTCTTTTACTTTCTGGTGACTTCAAAATCTTGATTGGTCAAATGTTTTGTGTGGAGTGCACAGATCACAAGGACTGTCCATTTCGGCACTAGCAATGACCAACGGTGACAGCTAGCTCTCGCATCTCTCATTTCTTTTCTTTTTTGAGGAATCCATATCTCAATAACCATTCTAAATGCATTCCATTCCAAATTAAGTTTTGAAGTACGCTCGAGCTTGGTTGAAACTGGGGACTTGAGGCCAGCGGCAGGCGATTTCAATCCACTAACTGTGCAAAATGCTTGCGTAAATCAACCGGTCGATTATTCAGCAGCAGATGGGGTTTTAAAAAGAGTAAATCGTCCAGCGAAACGATTGATAATCGTGCACAGGGGACTAAAGCTTGACCAAGTGTACTACCCCTCTCCAGGCTCCAGGAGAACCGGTACGATTGATAATCGAAGTTATTTCCACGTTCACGAATTTAAACTTCAGAAGGATGATGCAAACTAATTTGGATGCTTACCGGCGCATGTCGAGCCACGCAGCTTCCCGTCGCCGGGGCAGAGGCAACCGAACGCCGCGGTCGAGTTGCTGTACCGACACTGGCCGCCGCTGGCGATGCAGGTTGGGCAGTCCTCGCTGCCGGTGCCTGCCCAATCCAGGTTGAACCCGGCCTTCAGCAGCCGGCTATAGTTGGCTGCCGTCGAGACTGTCGCCTCCGACCCGAGTACCGGCAGGTACGTGTAGGTGCAGGAACCAGTGGGGATCGACGGTGGTGTGTCCCGGTCGTAGCTCCTGCGGAGGTACGCATAGATGGGTTTATCGCAGCTGGCGGTGGCGTTCACGTACTCGCGCCCACGCGGTTCTCTCCCGTTGCAGTCGAAGAGAAGGCACAAGGCCATATTGCTGGGGCTGATCCTGAACGGGGCGAGAGCTAGGCTGGACGACATGTTGAAGTCGGCGCGGCACACGCTGGTGTTGGTGCCCCCGGCGAACCTGCTGTGGGAGGCAACGAAGCTGCTGGCGTCGTAGTCGATGCTTAGGACTTGGATGGCGGAGCCTCTCATGGAAGCCGACGTGGTGTTGGCGGGGCACCAGAGCTCGAAGGCCGGGTGGCCGCAGGAGGGCTCCGGCGGGGGACGGCTGGGCGCGCCGAGCCAGAACGGGTACTTGATGGTGAAGTTCCCGCACGCCACCGGCTCACACTCGGCATGTACCCGTTGATGGAAGATGAACAGTGAGACCAAGATGGAGAGCAGTGAGGTTGGATGCATGGCAGCAGTTTGATTGAGGAGACTGACTTTGGTAATGGGGAAGGATGGCTCTAGCCAGCTCAAGAGATTGAAGGACAAACATAACGGAGAAGATAATATAAATGGTATGTTAGCCAACGACTTCTTTTGCGGAGATTAGCCGACGACTTTGACTGGTTCTGTGGGCACTTTTAATTCTCTATACCCACTAGCTAGAGAGAGCCAGCATCCAGATGTCTTGATAAATACTTCCTCCGTCCGGAAATACTTGTCACAGAAATGCATAACAATGAATGTATCTAGAATTAAAATATGTCTAGATACATCCATTCCTCCGACAAGTATTTCCGAACGGAGGGAGTAGTATTTAGTTGGTGCACTGCTCGATCGCGAACGTGTTTTGAAGTTAGTTTATTGTTATGCTTAGATTAAATGAGCTCTTGCCGTAGAAGATGCCGATCTGGGCACATTGACTGGAAGCATGGTGCGTTCTCACTGTCGGTAGAGAGTCCCATCCATTTTTTGAAGCATGTGGAGAATTGCTAGTCTTGGGTCTATTAGGTGTACTTACGGGTTCCAACTAGCAGCGTGTAGTCTAAATGTTTGAATTTGGATGTAGGAAATTTTGGAACGCAACGATGGCAAGCTGGTTGGGCACGTCGGAACGGTAGGAGATCTGATGTCTGGAGATGAATTTTGTGGACGATGTAAGCAAGGACAAATAGACGAAAGTGGGAGATAACTAGAGTGCGAAGGTTTGTAATGATTATCATAATGATGCACAGACCGGGGGTAATTCTTTTTTTTCAAAAAAAGAAAGAAAAAAGAAAAATCTAGAGTACGAAGGTGTTTTTTCAAAAAATATAAACAGTTCAGCAGAACCCAAATAAACATGCGATGGTGCGATGCGATGTGACTGCCCGCCGTGGAGTAAAGATGGACCGAGTGTGAAGGAGCTCTACCGTGGTACGTTTCTGTTCTGTATTTCTCTCTCAGCATCCCATGATAATTTTATAAATTGTTGGTATTGCAAACCATGAGCTTCATTAATTACTCGTGGTTGAGCTACGAGTAATAAGTGAGTGACATGATTGGTTGCTTTGTTCCATAAGGGAAACCCAAATAAAGGCACTGCACGTTGGAGCTTAGCTACGAACTTGTTAAAAATGATTTGAGGGGTGAGCTTACCTGCAAGGGGAGGAGGTTCATCCCATGTCAAGAGGAACCCATCGTTGATGAGCCGCTGGTAGTCCCTCGCATTCACATCGCCCAACGAAGAGCCCAACACTGGCATGACGGTAGCGTCGCAGCCCTCGTAGTCACCATAGTCATTCGTCTCATTATAGCGCCCACCGGCGCGGACAAACACTTTGCTCTCCTTCCCGCACCTCATCCTCGTCTGAACCAGCTCTCTGTCTCGACGTGCCGTGGCGACCTTCTCTGTGCAATTGTACAGGATGAGGTTCATGTTGACGGGGTCGATCCTAAACACGCGGGCCAGTTTGATGGAGGTTTTCCAGATCCGTACTTGGCAGCTGTTGGAGGCGTGCAACAATTGAAGCTTGCCTTGATCAACGACATGCAAGCTGTGCTCCTCGTAAGAGATATTGAGGATTGCAAAGCCGAACCCTACGAGTGTAGAGCTCTGTAAAGATGGAGAAGTGTTGTTATGACAAACGACCTGAAAGTCCGAGGAACCACATGATCTTCCGGTCTCCAAGTCAGTGAGCCAGAATGGGTCGGAGATGGTGAGGTTGCCGCAGCGCTTGGCCGATTTCGAGCAGCCTCCCCTTGGTTCCAGAGCCACAACGTCCACGAGCAGCAGTGGTATCCACAAGGCCCAGAAGAACCAGCAGCTCGGGGCCATAGGTATGGAAGATATGGGGAGATTACACTGAAGAACAAAGTGGTGTCCTGATCGGTTGTCATGGGTTATGTGGACATAGACAGCACGTATGAGACAATATATACCATTGTCTAAGCAAAAACGAGCATCGTTCACAAATTCACCGATTGACTAATTGGATTGGTATGGTAAGCCATGACCACCGTGTGCCCCTGATGTGACTCGAACCAGGATGCTTAGACTGGTTCTTTCCGTATCTGCTACTTCATGCTTTTGTCCGCTAGTATCTGTCTAGAAGTAGATTCTAATCTTCGTACAACCTTCACACTTGGCAGGAAACAGTATCAATACGAAAAAGCGGTCTAACCTTCAGTTCTAAAAAATAATATTAGGGTGAATTAATTGAAGCAAATTTATAGCCTTGACAGATTCTTCTAGTCCTATCCATCTTATCATGTTGCCTAGAACAAGAATTAGTTAGGCCGCCAGTCAGCCGGCCGAAATTTGGGCCGGTCACCTGTTAGCCATCTAATCAAATGTACGTGAACCGTTAGATCCTCTCCTTGCCCTGGACTGTTGTGTTCCGACCCCCCACTCACGCTCGATATTTTCCGCTTCAGCGAGCAGCGTGCCCCCTAGGTCGATGGCTCACAGTGCATCCCCTGGTTCAATGATGTCCGATCCACCGGTCGCAACACCTTCCCCATGCCTAACCGAAGGCGAGCTCGGAGCACCCCGCTGACGAGCTAACAACGTCGTCGCTAAGCCCGCCACTACCGATCAGGCTCGCTAAGTCACCTTGCAACACGTGTCTCCCCTTGTCACTGGGCCGGCGTCGTGGTTGCGGCCCTTGTCGAACCATCCCAGGACATTGTCGGTCTTCACATCTCTGCCTTGTCGACTGCAGCATCGAGCGCCTCCGTTGTAGCTCGTTGTTGTGCTTGTTCCAGCTAACCACATAGACGGTTACAACATCGGGTGCCTCCCCCCAGTTTTGCAGCTCAGTGGAGTGTTGGTTACAGCTCGCCAGGGTGCTGGTTGTAGCTCAAAACGGCCATGGTCGTAGTGTCCCTATCGCCGCTTCCAACACCGACCATCGACGCATGCAATACACACCGTTGCTGCTTGTGGCACCTGTCGCCGCCAGTTCTAGGTTCCCACCAGCATCGTTCCAGCATTTGGGCGTCGTGGATGCAGCACCTACCGCTCGTGGTCACTACGGGGAGTTCATGTCTTCGCGGGTTCCGGCATCTATCCTTCATGGTTCCAGCAAAATTCATCACCAGTTCCAACAAAAAATCTTCTTTGTTCTAATATCAATCTTTCACATATGTGTTGTGAGCATCCATGTTTTTTCAAGAAATGTTTTGGAATGTTTAAAATTTAATTTTTCAAGTTGGTAGCAAGGGGGCATGTGAATATTGGTATCACTGGATATTGGCCTTCACCTGCCTCCCGGGTCGCCCCGCACGGCGACTTCGGAGGCCCTCCGTAACCCTAGCCTAGTTCCCTCTCAGGCCATCTCCCCTGGCCGCCGCCGCCGGCGGTGGTGGCGGCGCCCGTCTCGCCGAAGGCGGAGGGCAGAGGAGGCCTGCAGTTGCGGTGCACCTGTGCGGAGATGCACGGCGACGGACGCGCGGATATGGCTGGTGGAGTTGGAAGACGAGATGCGGCGGTGCTGGCGAGGGCGGATCAGACGTGGCCGGCCTTCGGCGGCGCTCTCAGGATCCATGGCGAGCGGCGGCGGATCTGGGGCCGATCTAGGCTGACGGGCGAGTGCAGCGGTTATGATCTGGGCCCGATCTGCTGTTCCAGATGGCAGCGCGCTTGGGAGGTCGCGGGGCATCCTGTTTGGGTCCAATCTGGACCTAACGGGCGTCCTTCCCGGATCAGATTCGACCCTATACCCCGTCCATGCCAGAAGACCAACGGGTCAGCGTCGTTCCGTTTGTCTTCTCCTCTGCTGCCGGTCGCGGCGTGGGGGACCGCGGGCTCGGCTGAATAAAGGTGGTTTGGCCCTGCTGTTTTTCAACTGCCATGTCGTCGATCTGCTTCATACATGCCTCCTTGATCGAGACACCGACGAGTTCCGGTCTTCCTCTCGGTGATTCCGCTGTTTGGCACATGGTGTCACTGGATATCTAGATTGGAATCGATCCGGTCGCGCATCCCCTTACATTCGGCCAGTGAGGCATCATGAGGGAGTGACGCGAAGCTTCGGTTTCTTGAGGCGCCATGGGACATGTCTAGATATAGATTTCCATGGTATTGACAGAGGTGGAGAAGGTCTTGGTGATTGCGATCGGGGGTTTGTCATGGTGGAGAGGTGTCTTGGTTGCGATGAAGTATGGCCGCACAGGTTTTCCTGTGTGTCGGGTGTTGGTCACTTGCAGCAGCAACCTTGGAAAGAGGGGGTGGCAGCACAGGTGGACTGCATTTTTGGTGGTGCTCCTTGAGTACCGAGTCACGAATTCCAGGGTGAAAACCCAAGGTTTGGCCTTCACTGGTTGTGCCTGGCAATGGCCTTGTTGAAGGCATTATTTTGTGAACTCGGACCTTCTTCATGGTGAAAACTTAAGATCTTCGATCGGGCGACGACAACACTTGTACTTTGTTTCCTTCTTGGAGGCGTCGTTTTTGGAGAATCTCTTGTGCGGTCCGGGTGTTGTCTTCGGTGGTGGTTAGCGTATTGCTGTTGCGAATGATTCATCGTCACGACGGGGTCTTTGTTTTCAATTTCTCTCTTTTTTATTTTTTTTCTTGGTTGTGTGCATCTTTGTTGTCTTTGGACATCTTGTTGTTAGAGAGGCTGGGTGTAATTGATATCTTCGCGATATTAATATATTCTCTTTGTCGATCACAATCTAATATTAATTATTTTTTTAGAATAATATTGATTGTTTCAGTACTCGCTTAAATGGTTTTCACCCCGATCACGATCTAATACTCGTTGGTCCGATTGCAGTAACCAATTGTCACCCTTTGCAGGAAAATCAAGGCAAAGCTATCATCATCCCCGCCAGTGCCTGTGTAGCTAGAAGAAAAAAATAGAGAAAAAAGTAGTAGTAGCGCGGGGTGAGAGTGTAGCAGCAGTGTGGGGCCAGCTGTGTGGGGCCATCACTCCTGATACACAAAATTAGTAGCAACGCCAGTTCAGGGTGCGCGCTATATATATGTAAGGGCATCTTCAGCCGTCGGCCCCCCAGGGGGCGTCTAAAAGCGCCGCCTGGGGGTGAGCCGGCGCAAAAAATGGCCCTCGGGGCGAGTCGGTCCCCAGCCGTCGGCCCCCAGGTGCGTATTTTTTTAAAAAAAGGGCCGTTCGGCGAAGTTATGATAAAAAGTAGTTAAATTTCGGCTAAACATGGCAAATTTCGGTGAAATTCGCGCATTTTCATTACATTAACCTAATTAAAAAAGAAAGGGGCTGAAGTCGTCGCCGCCATCGTCGTCGTCATGGCGGACTGGCGGCGGCGCGTCGTCGTCGGCCTTCTCCTCCTTGACGAGGGCGCCCCTGCTGGACCCGGCGTCGCCATGGCGGACTGGCGGCGGCGCGTCGTCGTCGTCGTCGCTGTCGCATAGGACGACGACCCCGTCTTCATCACGGCCGCGTCGGCGCTCCTCGAAGCGGCGCAGGGCGGCGCGCTGGCGCTCCTTCACCTTCTCCCGGCGTGCCTTCTCCATCGCAATGGAGTCCTGGCGCACCCATTCTAGGGCCGCGTCGTCGTCGTCGAACTCCGCCTTCACCGGCGCCAGCCCCGGCTCCGTCTTCACCGGTGCCAGCCCCGGCTCCGTCTTTGGCTTGACAAAGCGCGGAGGAGCCGACGAGGAGGAGGCGCGCCGGCCGCCCTCGTTGATGACGATGCCGGCGCTGCGAGTGCGCCGGCCGAGCGGCGACTCCGCCGCGGGCTCGGCCTTGACGCCGAGCAGGGCCGGAGTGCCGGAGGAGTGCGATGAGGATCTGGAGGAGGAAGAGGAGGAGGAGGACCCGAACCTCCTTGGCGCCCATGGCCCGACGCGTCGGTGCTGCGCCGGGGGGTACGCCAACTGCGGGTCGTTGCCGCCCTCGAGGTACGTGAGCACGCCCTCGAGTCTGCGGCCGGGGACGCCCCACCAGAGGTGGCGCCCCTCGCTGTTCTGCCGGCCGCCGACCACTGGCGTGCCGTTGGTGGGCGCCAATCGCTATTGCTGGCGGCGCTCGAAATACGCCGCCCAGGCCGCGTGGTTGTCGGCGGCGTACTGGGGGAGGGAGAGCTGGGCGTCGGTGAGGGACACGCGCACGATCTCGACCTCCTCGGCGAAGTAGTTCGCCTTCGCCACGGTGTCGGGCAACGGGGGAATGGGCACTCCCCCGGCGCTGAGTCTCCACCCCGTTGGCCCGGCGCGCATGTCCGGCGGCGCCGGGATGTTCGCCTGGAACAGGAGCTAGGACACTTGTTCGCGGAGAGAACGGCGGCCGAAGCCGTTGGCCGCCGCCTCGTCTCCGGGGAAGCGTTCTGCCATGGCGACGGCGGGGCTGGGCGGGCTCGGGAGAGAGAGAGGGAGGGGCTGGACGGCGGCGAGGGACGGGGCTGGTGTGGGCACAGGCGAGTGGAGGCCGCCGGCTTTTATAGCCGGGCCGCGCCCATGTGTACACGTGCGAGGGAGGGGAGGCGTCGGCGCGCCATCCCGTGAACCGAGGCCGTTGGGGGAAGACGAGGCGCCGAGTCGCTGACGCAGGTGGCCCACATCTTTTTCGCGCCAAAACAGCTCGCCCCGGCGCCCCGGGCGCCCCCCAGCGCGCCGGGTTCGGGCTGGGTCCGTCGGCGCTGTTTTCGGCCCAAGCCGGCGAAAATCGGGCTCCTGGGGGTATGACTGGCCTGTTTTTTCGGCGCCGGCGCGAAAAAATCGCCTGGAAAGGCCTTCCTGAGGGCGCGGCTGGAGATGCCCTAAGTAGCTGTAGTGCTGCGTCCACCCGCACTACTACTATCTAGAAGTAGCAGTAGCCCGGGCAAGTTAGTTGTAGTGCCTAAGCAGTAGCGCGGGTCCCGACGCTACTACTAAGCCTTTACCCTACACAGCTACTAAGGTTTTCCCTAGTAGTGACCCATTGAGGGCATGTCTAGAAGATCCTGTAAAAGACCTCGGGCCCAGAAAATTCATTCCGGCATACAGGTTAGGACACTTTTGTGGCCTGAATTGGCCTTGCATATTGGCCCAGTCTGAAAATATTTTTCGACCCGCCTTCTTGATATTTCCCCTCTCTGGCACTGTATTAATGATACCAGTGGGGGGCATTTCTTCTCCTCCGCCGCTTCGATGGTCCCACTCCGGTGAGCAATTAGAGCAAAATGGAGGGACGTTTGGGTGGCCTCGGCGGTGCACCTCCTCTGGGCAGTGCGGGCCTCGGTGGTGCACCTCCTTCGGGCAGTGCCTACCTCGGCGGTGTGACGGTGTTATCGCTGCCGCCATTGGAGGACTCTGCCTCCGACGTGGAGTACTCGGACCCCGACAACTCGATCTCCTCCCTCATTGAGCCCACCGCCGCCGATGGCGCAGTCGAGCTCGCCGCAATCACCGACGAGGCCGAATTCTGCTAATTAAATTATTCAGTACCAATATAGTGTACTATTTCTGCCTGAGGCGCTTTCGAACTGCATAATGGTTTCCAGGGGCACCTGAAAACTGGTTTTGCGGGACGAGTTTTTCCGGGGTCTACTAGAGATGCTCGAAGGCATGGCCTCTAAATTTCTAACCCAATCGACACGGAAACCATTAACCTGATCTCCGTGGCTCTGTGTGCTCGTGACGTGACAAGGAAACATGATGTATTAGTCTGGTTCTTGTACGGGCTACTCAATGACAAGGAAACATGATGTTTTAGGCTGGTTCTTGTACCGGCAACTCAATGCTCTTGTCGGCTAGCTGGTTGCTAGATTCTAATCTTTGGACAAGATTCACACTTAGCAAGTAATTAACAATGTCCGATGAAAAAAAATTATCTGCGTACACTGATCGGTTATTCGGGTTGTGCATTCTAGAAACTGCGTGCAAAATTCTTTCTTGGCAGGGGAAGTCCAGTTCAAACTTAAAGTTCCCGTTAAATTATTTTGCACTGTTAGCTTTTGTTGTGTGCAACTTGGCTGAGTTAGAATAACGATACTCTCCCAGGACATAGAAACATAAAATGCGTACCATGATTAGGATCTTTCAGGGCCTACTTTTATTTATTCGAACGGTTTTTAAAATTCACAAATAAATGGGGCGAAAATTGGGGTGGGCTGATTTTTTTGAAAGCACAGATTCTCAATCATTGTTTTTTTTTTACTATAACTTCGTGCTAATCTCCACGGAGGAGGGGGTGGACATGACCATTGACTTATGATTCTGGGTTAACACAGTAATACAATCAAAATGGGTTAACCCACAGTGATGTAAAATAAAAGGCGATACAAGACTTGAAGGAGCCAAAAAAATGGGCTAATTTGAGAAGCAAGCTTACCAGTTTGCCATGTCAGCAGGAAGCCATCACCGATGAGCCGCTCGTAGTTGCTCGCGTTCGCCATGCCAGATGTGCCCATCACCGGCACGGCGGTGGCTTCACAACCCTCCATATAGGGCGTTTTTGGTTGCCTGCATCGAGCCCAACCAGGCCCGCGTGGGAAGTAAGAGGCCTGTTTGGTTGCCTGATTTTCCTGTTGGGCCTGCATCACACGCTTCTCAAAGCAGCCCAGAGCCTGGCTCGCTGGAAACCCTGGGATCGACAGTTTCTCACGAGCCAGGCTGAGTGCAGCGCGAGGTCGCATGGGCGGGAGCGAGGCGAGGGCGAGGGGGGATGGCGGGAGATGGAAATCTGGCGCGCCGTCTCGGCGTCAAATTAGCCTCATCCATGTTTCACTCGCTCACCCATAGCCACTGCCCCCTTTCTTCGCTACTGCCTCACCACCGGCGGCGGCTGCGATTTTAGATCTGCGCTATAAGCGGCGGCGGCGTTTGCGACGGATCTGATGCTCCCCTTACTGCTGGCCACCGTCTCGTCGACCTAGTCTGTGCCATGGCTCCCCCTACGCCGTCCTCGTCTCCGATGCCGATAAGCAGCACCCCCTTCCCCTTTGTTAGCTCAGTGGTTAGGCCGTTAAGCTAGGTGTAGGATCGATTTCCCACTGAACGAACCGTCGATGTCGACTAGGTTATGGACGCACGGATGAGGCTGATAATCCAGGCAGTAGCACTGATTAGTGTGATTCAGGCATGGGTCATGTTCATGCACCAGAGAGCTGTTCGTCGTGCTGGGAGACCTTTGATCTGCTATGGTCCATTGTTTCCCCAGGAACAGGAGAGGATCCAAAATCTGAACTACATCTACAGCTGCAATTACGTCGAGGCTCTGTGGATGCTTAGAATGAAAAGAGCACCATTTACCAGGCTTGTCGAGACCTTCAGGAGCAGGGGTCTGTTACCAGATAGCATCAACACCAGTGTTGAAGAGCAAGTGGCCATGTTCCTCCATGTTGTTGGCCATAACCAAAGGTTTGATATAACCCACAAGTGTAGGGGATAATTGTAGCCTCTTTCGATAAGTAAGAGTATCGAACCCAACGAGGAGCTAAAGGTAGAACAAATATTCGCTCAAGTCCTATCTGCCACTGATACGACTCTACGCACGCTTAGTGTTCGCTTTACCTAGAACAAGTATGAAACTAGAAGGACTTTGTAGGTGTGATAGGATAGGTTTGCAAGATAATAAAGAACGCGTAAATATAAACTAGGGGTTGTTTAGATAAAGAAGCAATAAAGTAAATATAGCGAGTATGGAAAAGTGGTGGTAGGAGTTACGGAATTGTCCCTAATTAATTGACTACTTTACTAGACCGATAGCAAGTTTTATGTGAGAGAGGCATAAGCTAACATACTTTCTCTTCTTGGATAATATGCACTTATAATTGGAACTCTAGCAAGAATCCGCAACTACTAAAGATCATTAAGGTAAAACCCAACCATAGTGTTAAAGCATCAAGTCCCCTTTATCCCATACACCACAACTCCCTTACTCGGGTTTATGCTTCTATCACTCAAGCAACCCACTATAAGCGAATCATGAACATATTGCAACACCCTACAGCGGGGATCCCTCACGCTTGCGCCACACGGAGGGCACAATAGGACAGCAACATAACCACAAGCAAATTAAACCAATCATAGCAATTCATCAATCACCGGTTGGACAACGAAAATCTACTCAGACATCATAGGACGACAACACATCATTGGATAACAATATGAAGCATAAAGCACCATGTTCAAGTAGAGGGTACAGCGGGTTGTGGGAGAG
This sequence comes from Triticum dicoccoides, assembly GCF_002162155.2. NCBI lineage: Eukaryota > Viridiplantae > Streptophyta > Magnoliopsida > Poales > Poaceae > Triticum > Triticum dicoccoides. Next base: position 38,184,760 of record NC_041385.1, on the reverse strand, counting down.
TGGACCGCTGAATATAGATGGGGGAAGGTGATGGAGATGTTGGTGAAGATGGCGGAGGTGTTGGTGTAGATCGCGGTGATGATAATGGCCATCGGCGGTGTTCCGGCGCCACCGAAAGCAAGGGGGAAGAGCCCCCCTTCTTCTTCTTCTTCTTCTTCTTCCTTGACCTTCTCCCTAGATGGGAGAAGGGTTTCCCCTCTGGTCCATGGTCTCCATGGCATGGGAGGGGCGAGAGCCCCTCCGAGATTGGATCTGTCTCTCTGTCTCTCTCTGTTTTTGCATTCTGGGATTCTACCCTTTCACCGCTTCTTTTATATCCGGAGATCCGTAACTCCAATTAGACTGAAACCTTCGCCAGGATTTTTTTTCCTGAAAATTAGCTTTCTTGCGCCAAAAGAATAGCAGCAACCACCCTAAGAGGGGCCCACGAGGGTCAGGGGCGCGCCCAGTATAAGTGGGCGTGGGGGCCACCCTTGTGGGCACCTCGGGCAACTTCTCGCGTTGATTCTTCGTCCCATACTTCTCAAATATTCCAAAAATAAGCTCCGTCCGTTTTTATCCCGTTTGGACTCCGTTTGATATGGGATTTCTGCGAAACATAAAACATGCAACAAACAAGAACTGGCACTGGGCACTGGATCAATATGTTAGTCCCAGAAATTGTATAAAAAGTTGCCAAAAGTATATGAAATAATGAAAGTTGAATAATATTGGCATGGAACAATCAGAAATTATAGGTATGACAGAGACGTATCAGCATGCCCAAGCTTAATTCCTGCTCGTCCTCGAGTAGGTAAATGATAAAAAAGATAATTTTTGATGTGAAATGCTACCTAGCATAATCTTGATCACATATCTAATCATGGCATGAATATTAAGACACGAGTGATTCAAAGCAATAGTCTATCATTTGACATGAAAACAATAATACTTAGGGCATCCCAACAAACAATCATGTCTTTCAAAGTATCAATGCTTCAGAACGTTATCCCTACAAAATCATATAGTCTTGTATGCTCCCTTTTCTTAACACAAGGTACCCCTCATGCCTATCCCGGTGTCAGCCAAGCAATTGTTTCATACTTTAGTATTCTCAAACTTTTTCAACTTTCACGTAATACATGAGCGTGAGGCATGGATATAGCACTATAGATGGAATAAAATATGATGGTGGGGGTTATGAGGAGAAGACAAAAAAAGAGGAAGTCTCACATCGACGCGGCTAATCAACGGGCTATGGAGGTGCCCATCAATTGATGTCAATGCGAGGAGTAGGGATTGCCATGCAACGGATGCACTAAGATCTGTAAGTGTATGAAAGCTCAAACTGAGAACTAAGTGGGTGTGCATCCAACTTGCTTGCTCATGAAGACCTAGGGCATTTGAGGAAGCCCATCGTTGGAATATACAAGCCATGTTTTATAATGAAAATTCCCACTAGTATATGAAAGTGACAATATAGGAGACTCTCTATATGAAGAACATGGTGCTACTTTGAAGCACAAGTGTGGTAAAAGGATAGTAACATTGCCCCTTTTTTGGGTGGGCTTCTTTGGCCCGCTTTTTTTTATTTAGGCTTCTTTGGCCTCTCCTTTTTTGGGGGCAATGCTCGATAATGATGATCATCACACTTAATTTACTTACAACTCAATATTACAACTAGATACTAGAACAAATATATGACTCTATATGAATGCCTCCGGCGGTGTACCGGGATGTGTAATGATCTAGCATAGCAATGGCATCAAAAAATGGACAAGCCATGAAAACATCATGCTAGCTATCTTACGATCATGCAAGGGAATACGACAATGAATGCTCAAGTCATGTATATGATGATGATGGAAGTCGCATGGCAATATATCTTGAAATGGCTATGGAAATGCCATGATAGGTAGGTATGGTGGCTGTTTTGAGGAAGATATAAGGAGGCTTATGTGTGACAGAGCGTATCGTATCACGGGGTTTGGATGCACCGGCGAATTTTTCACCAACTCTTGAGGTGAGAAAGGGCAATGCACAATACCGAAGATGCTAGGAATGATTGAAGGGTGAGAGTGCGTATAATCCATGGACTCAACATTAGTCATAAAGAACTCACGTACTTATTGCAAGAATTTATTAGCCCTTGAAACAAAGTACTATACACATGCTCCTAGGGGGGAGGTTGGTAGGAGTTAACCATCGCGCGCCCCCGGCCTTCACGCAAAGATAACCAATCAAAATACAATGTGCGCCAATTTGGTTACATAGTTAGTAGACCATACGTGCATGCTTCGGGAATCACAAACCTTAACACCAACATCCTTACTAAACACAACCATCTACTAGTACCTCCCACATATTATCATCTCTATATCGCAAAACTATTGCAAGGAATCAAACATATCATATTCAGTGATCCACTAGTTTTATGTAGGATTTTATGACTAACCATGTGAATGACCAATTCCCGTCATCTCTCTAAATTGATATAAGTGAAGCAAGAGAGTTTAATTTTTTCTACAAAAGATATGCCCATGCTCTAACAATTATAAGTGAAGCAGAAGAGCATTCTACAAATGGCGGTTTTCTATGTGAAGAGAAACAGGCAATCCAAACTTCAAATGATATAAGTGAAGTACATGAAGCATTCTATAAAGCCATACTCAAAAGATTTAAGTGAAGTGCAATGAGCATTCTATAAATCAACCATGGACTATCTCATACCAGCATAGTGCATAAAAGAAAAGTGAAAAATGAATGCAAAAGACGCTCCAAGACATGCACATATCGCATGAACAAAACGAATACGAAAACATACTGATACTTGTTGAAGAAAGAGGTGATGCCTTCCGGGGCATCTCCAAGCTTAGACGCTTGAGTCTCCTCGAATATTTACTTGGGGTGCCTTGGGCATCCCCAAGCTTGAGCTCTTGCCTCTCCTCCTTTTCCTCATATCGAGACCTCCTCGATCAAACACTTCATCCACACAAAACTTCAACAGAAAACTCGGTAAGATCGGTTAGTATAATAAAGCAAATCACTACTCTAAGTACTGTTGCAAACCAATTCATATTTTGTTTTTGCATTGTGTCTACTGTAATATAGCTTTTCCATGGCTTAATCCACTGATAGATATTGATAGTTTCATCAAAACAAGTAAACTATGCATCAAAAACAGAATCTACCAAAAACAAAACAGTCTGTAGAAATCTGATCATTCACCATATTTCTGGTACCCCCAAATTCTACCAAAATTAGAAAAAATAAACAATTTGTATGGATGGACAGTGCAAAAAGAATCAGAACCTTTTGACGTTCCAATAAAAAATATAAAATCGCGCACTACAGCCAAAGTTTCTGTCCTGCACCGTACAAACCAACAAGCATTGTAAACATCCTAAAGGCAAACCTTAGGCTATTTCTTTTAAAATAATACAATTCTTTTATTAATTTTCAAAAATATTATGCCATTTTTTATTTTTAAAAATAATACAGTGTCTGCTTACTGCCGGCCGATAGGAGCCAGTCGGCCTACTGCTAGCTGATTAGGGTCCAGTCGGCTTACGGGTAGCTGACTGAGTCCAGTCGGCTTCCTATAAGCTGATTAGTACTAATCGGCTAGCAGTTGGCCGACTGGTGCATGACCCATGCAACCTACGTGTTTTACATGTGAGAGTACAATTTTTTCTGCTCTCTGCTAGTTCTGCCGCACGCATTGCAGGCGGGGCGTTCGGCCCAACGCTCCTCCTGAACCAGCCTGGCGTACGCGCCTACGCGGACGCAGGCCGACGAGCCCGTTGATGATGCCCTACAACATACCTAGTCAGCAGCATGCAGGCGAGTGCCGCCGGAGCTGCGTGGCGCGTGAACGACTTGCAGCTAGCCTGTTGCCACAGTCCCACGACGACGACGACTTTAATTTCCGGGCGACAACCAAGACTCAAACCTGGCCATGCAAAGGCTACCTACCTGATTACCGTACGTACCTATGTGTGTCATGGGCATCTACCATACCGTATGTCTATCTATCTATATATAATATCCCAGTATGTATGTTTCATACCCACTCGATCCCACCACACCACCCACGTACGGGTGAGCTAGCTAGCTCTCCCTCCATACACACACTTCACACGCATGCAAGGTTCGACGAGCGCGTGGCATGCGGCGGCCATGCACCAATCGGCCAACTGCTAGCCGATTAGTATTAATCGGGTTACAGGAAGCTGACTGGGCTACTCCATGGACGACTGGCCTTTTGTCGGCTAGCAGCAGGCCGACTGGCTCCTGTCGGCATGCAGTAAGCCGACGCTGTATTATTTTTAAAAATAAAAAAACGGCATAATATTTCTGAAAATTAATAAGAAAAATGTATTATTTTAAAAAATTTAGCAAACCTTAGCACATTATTTTTATAATACAATGAATTGTACAAGGGGATAATTATTTTTGTTGAAAAATTTCTGTAATCAAGATTCTAAAGTTTCTGTGGGCATGAACAAAGTTCAAGGAGCTCTCCCACTTCAACAATGCTTGTCTGTCTCACTTTCACTTTCCTTTTTAAAAAGTTTTGGGTTCCCCTCTTTATTTTTCTGTTTTTAAACTATATAAAAGCACTCAACAGAAATAAATGACTCTCTAAAACTTACGGGTTGTCTCCTTGGCAGCGCTTTATTTAAAGCCATTAAGCTAGGCATATAGTGCTCAAGTAATGGATCCACCCAGATCCCAAGGTATATCAAAGCCAATTTTAATTAACAATGATTTGTAATTTAGTAGTGAGCACAAAGTAACATATATCAAACAACAACGAAGTCTAGCTCCTTCCTATGCATCGGCATGTCATAAAAGAACAATTCATGCACACATAGTAAAGGCCAATGCATAGCATAAGCAGTTTCTTCCAATTTTATCATATTGAAAACAGAGAGGTGGAGATATAGTTCCTCTCTCATAATTATTGCAAGTAGGAGCAGCAAGCACATGCATATTATATCTATCAAAATCATCATGTGCAATGGTAAAAGAAAACCCATCAATATAATCCTTAATAAGCACAAACTTCTTCGATATAGTGTAGTTTGGAGAATTCAAAAGGATAATAGGTCTATCATGCGTGGGTGCAATAGCAACAATTTCATGTTTAACATAAGAAACTATAGCAAGTTCATCTCCATAAGCATAATTCATATTGGCATCTTGGCCATAAGTATAGCAAGCATCATCAAAAAAGGATATTTCAAGAGAATCAACGGGATCATAACAATAATCATAGCAATCATCCTTCGGTAAGAATGAAGTGAAATTAAACAATGTATGAGTTGAAGAGTTACTCTCATTAGAAGGTGGAACGGGTAGCTAATCCACTCTTCCTTCTTTTGTTCTTCGCTCTCCTCATCATCTTTTTCATCCTATGAGCTCATAGTTTCATCAATTTCTTCTTCCATAGCTTCCTGCAAAATATTAGTCTCTTCTTTGACAACGGAGACTTTCTCAATAAATGCATCAATATCGAAATTGTATTCATAATTTCCATAGCAATATCTAAGTATAGCAAAAAAATTAGTTCTGTAAACTGAATCATCAAAATCTTGAAACTCTTTAATGATAGATTCAATCTCATAAGCACCCATAAAAGCAACAAATTCTTCTATTTGTTCCACATCATAGTAATCATATATACCATTAGCATAAGTAGCTAAGATTTTATTATCATTAAATTTGCATGAAAAGGAAAGGTGTGGAGCCTTCATCCTAGAGCAGCAAGTATAATCATATCTCAAGCATAGTTTCCTAGCATACCAGTACAACATATAAATTTGATTCCATAATAGTTTCCATTTTTGTGTCAAGCGATAATCCCTAAAGTATTCACGTCGATCCAACGTGTCTCCCATAACATAATTGAATGGGGTTTTCTTAGGATTATCAAAGTAATACATAATTTCTTTCACATAACGAGCATCGAGGGTTTTAAGAGGTTCCCCATCTCCATGAGTAGCAACTACACCTAATTTTTTGGTATTTCAGGTTCCATATCCATAACTAAAGATAGAGAACAACTTAGAACAAAAATGAAAATTACTTAGTGATAAAGCAAACAAGCACACACGAGAATATTCTCCCCACACTATGACTCCCCGACGACGGCGCCAGAAAAAGGTCTTGATAACCCACAAGTGTAGGGGATACTTGTAGCCTCTTTCGATAAGTAAGAGTGTTGAACCCAACAAGGAGCTAAAGGTAGAACAAATATTCTGTCAAGTCCTATCTACCACTGATACGACTCTACGCACGCTTAGTGTTCGCTTTACCTAGAACAAGTATGAAACTAGAAGGACTTTGTAGGTGTAATAGGATAGGTTTGCAAGATAATAAAGAACGCGTAAATATAAACTAGGGGCTGTTTAGATAAAGAAGCAATAAAGTAAATATAGCGAGTATGGAAAAGTGGTGGTAGGAGTTGCGGAATTGTCCCTAAGCAATTGACTACTTTACTAGACCGATAGCAAGTTTTATGTGAGAGAGGCATAAGCTAACATACTTTCTCTTCTTGGATAATATGCACTTATGATTGGAACTCTAGCAAAAATACGCAACTACTAAAGATAATTAAGGTAAAACCCAACCATAGCGTTAAAGCATCAAGTCCCCTTTATCCCATACACCACAACTCCCTTACTCGGGTTTATGCTTCTATCACTCAAGCAACCCACTATAAGCGAATCATGAACATATTGCAACACCCTACAGCGGGGCTCCCTCACGCTTGCGCCACACGGAGGGCACAATAGGACTGCAACATAACCACAAGCAAATTAAACCAATCATAGCAATTCATCAATCACCGGTAGGACAACAAAAATCTACTCAGACATCATAGGATGGCAACACATCATTGGATAACAATATGAAGCATAAAGCACCATGTTCAAGTAGAGGGTACAACGGGTTGCGGGAGAGTGGACTGCTGAATATAGATGGGGGAAGGTGATGGAGATGTTGGTGAAGATGGCGGAGGTGTTGGTGTAGATCGCGGTGATGATGATGGCCCCCGGAGGTGTTCCGGCGCCACCGAAAGCAAGGGGGGAGGGGAGAGCCCCCCTTCTTCTTCTTCTTCTTCCTTAACCTTGTCCCTAGATGGGAGAAGGGTTTCCCCTCTGGTCCATGGTCTCCATGGCGTGGGAGGGGCGAGAGCCCCTCCAAGATTGGATCTGTCTCTCTGTCTCTCTCTATTTCTGCATTCTGGGATTCTGCCCTTTCACCGTTTCTTTTATATCCGGAGATCCGTAACTCCGATTGGACTGAAACCTTCGCCAGAATTTGTTTTCCGAAAAATTAGCTTTCTTGCGCCAAAAGAATAGCAGCAACCGCCTTACGAGGGGACCACGAGGGTCAGGGGCGCGCCCAGTATAAGTGGGCGTGTGGGCCACCCTCGTGGGCACCTCGGGCAACTTCTCGCGTTGATTCTTCCTCCCATATTTCTCAAATATTCCAAAAATAAGCTCCGTCCGTTTTTATCCCGTTTGGACTTCGTTTGATATGGGGTTTCTGCGAAATATAAAACATGCAACAAACAAGAACTGGCACTGGGCACTGAATCAATATGTTAGTCCCAAAAATAGTATAAAAAGTTGTCAAAAGTATATGAAAGTTGAATAATAATGGAACAATCAAAATTATAGATACGACGGAGACATATCAAGCTTCAGGGTCATTCACAACATGTTCAGGAGATCAATGGAGACCATCTCTAGGTACTTCAAGCAGGTGCTTTTTGCTGTTGAGGAGCTTAGAGGAGAGATGATCAGGAGACCATCTGGCCAGACTCCACCCAAGATTCGCGGAAGCCCAAGATGGTATCCATACTTCAAGGTGAGCATTGACAATATACACTTTTCATGGCTTGATATGCCTGTATTGTTCAAGTTGAGCACTAACACAGGCTAGTAATGCCATTTTCAGGATTACATTGGGGCAATAGATTGTACTCATGTCACTGCCAGAGTTCTTAGGTCACAGTCTGCAGCATACAGGGGGAGGAAGCACTACACAAGTCAGAATGTGCTTGCTGTTGTTGACTTTGATCTAAAGTTCACATATGTGCTGGCTGGCTGGGAGGGGTCAGCGCATGATGCAAACATTCTCACTGACAGCATGAGTCAACCTGATGGGATCAACATCCCCGACGGAAAGTTCTACCTTGGAGATGCTGGCTATGCATGTCGGCCGGGTATTCTTCCACCCTTCAGGAAAACAAGGTACCATATCAACGAGTTCTCTAGTAGGAACTTTCCTAGGACTGCACAGGAGCTGTTTAATCTCAGACACTCCAGCCTTAGAGTAACTGTTGAGAGGGCATTTGGAGCTCTAAAGAATAGGTTTAAGATCATGGATCAGAAGCCATTCCACCCATACTCCACTCAAGTTAAGCTAGTTCTTGCTTGTTGCATTCTGCATAACTGGATCATCCAGTGGGGCTTTGATGAACACGTGCCTGAGGAGGAAGAGGTCGAGCATGACGATGATGTTAGCTCTGGCCATGGTGTGGAGGCATTTGACAATGACGCTTGGAAGAACAAAAGGTTAGAGTGGGCAGAGGCAATGTGGCTTCACAGAGGTTAGTGCAGGATTTGAAGAAGAGGAAGAAGAAGCAGCAGCAGCAGAAGCATAGAAGAAGAGGAAGAAGAAGCAGCAACAAAAGAAGCAGAAGAGAAAGATGAAAAGGAAGAGGAAGCAACAACACCGATGAACTATCCCCTATTTAGCCAATAGCTCTTAATAATTTGAACTGTCATTTGATAGTAGTTAGGATGAACGGTCATTTATTTAACTAGCTAGCACTATGTTCAGATTGTGTGTGGTATGGTCACCACTAGTTAGAAGTGATGACAACACGTTATGCAGGTTGCAACCAAACACCATGTCATATGTGCACCTAATGCAATGCGGGCAACCAAACGCCGGGTCAAAAATGGTTACTCATGCAACTAGGGGCATGCAGGCAACCAAACTATGTGCATCTGGGTTTGTTTGGCCTGCATCCCCTCAAACCGGCTCAATAGAGCCAGACTTGTCGGGCCAGGCTAACTCGGCAATGTAACTAAACACGCCCATAGTATTTGGCATAGTCGTCGGTGGCATCGTAACGCCCTCCTGCGCGGACAAATGTGCTGCTCTCGTTGCCGCATCTTATGGGCAACAGCGCCCTGTCCCGACGTGCCACCGCCATCGCTGCCGCCTTCGTACAATTGTACAAGAAGAGGTTCAGATTGATAGGCTCGACCCTAAACATGTGGCCCAGTTAGTCGGAGGCGTTCCAACTCGGGACATGGCAGCTGTTGGTGTCGTGCAGGTGATTCCGATTGTATAGATCAATGACGCGTAAGCTCCGTTCCTTGTAGGAGATGCGAATTATTGCAAAACCGTCGTCTCCGAAGCTCCGAAGAACTGGAGTGCGGTTGCTACCGCAAGTGACCTCAAAATCCAAGGGACCACATGATCTTCCCGTCTTGTCATCAACGAGCCAGAATGGGTGGGAGATGGTGTGGTTGCCGCACCTCTTGGCTGAGCAGCCTTCGCCTTGCTGTTCCTCAGCTCCGGTGAGCATCGGTGGCAGCCACCAAACCTAGACGAAGAACAAGAACCAGCAGCTAGTAGTAGCCATCTGAGAATTAGCCTTGATATCTATTGCTAGCAAACTAAATAGATGATATAGAAGGGAAGCAAACTGAATAGATGATCATGGGCTGTGGGGGAGATACGAAAGACAATACTATGGCTAAGAATGGATGATATGACATGGGCAATGGAGTCCTTTGGCGGTCGTCGCACGTCTACGCATATGAATTCGCCGACTACACCAGTTCACGAGGCAAGGGATCATAATTAGGACTGGATGTGGCTGCACATCAAATCTAAATAAGTTCGACAGAAAATGCTCACTTTCCAGAGGACTTGATGGTGAACAGTCTCTGTCTGAGCTGCCGTGAGCTCTCGGGCAGGTGCATCCGTCCATGGTCCACGGTTCCAGCAGCGTGAGAACATTTCTCATCTCCCGACTTTTTTTCTCTCGTGTCCCGCATCTCGCCGTACTGCATTAAGGCCAAAGTTGGAGCATCAAGCAGTTTGGGCCTACGAGTGAGCGATAAAGCCTAGAGCCCAAATCAGCCAACATTACGCCGCGGCCGGCTGGTATGCTTCGTTTCCCACTGTGGCCTCCTCTCCCGTGCCGGCGCTGCCGCGTACTGCTGTCGCCATCATGACCCGCACAACCAAGAGTCACCAGTCTTCTAGAATCTCCGCGATAGTCTCCCGCGGCGTGATCCCATGGAGAGTGCCGCCGGCAACAAGGAAATCAACGAGCAATCGCGACATGGCATGAGTTGTCACCGACGAGGCAGCGACGAGGAAATGACGGTGGTGGTGAAGAGCATCTCCTAGTACTTACCAAGTAAGCATGCCCCTTTAACTGCTACGATTATTACTATGGATTTCTTCCTGGTGCAGATCTGCTGAATTGAATAGGTTATAGGTGATATTTAGTTGGGTACACTGGCAAGTGGCAAGGACACTTTGGGGATCTGAATTTTACCTAGTTCTTCTCTAGCCTGAATGGCGCCTTACTGCATTTTGGAGGAAATCAGCAATCTGGAAGCCTCGTTGTTCCCAAAAGATAAAATAATATGTTTCCTTGCAGTTGAAACTAGCATCGAACACCTGTTTGGATTCGTATCAATCAAATACAGTAATCTGGAAAGGTCTTGGTTAACACCAATGTGAAGTGGTAATCGGATGACAAGTGTTAGAACCATCGCTGATTTTTGAAAGTCGAAACATCAGTTAGTACTATCACCTATTTCCTCGTATTTAATTATGTTTCTGTTTTGCTCAGTACCATACTATTTAATTATGTTTCTCTTTTGCTCAGTACCATGTTAATTCTTTGACATAACTAACTAGTATGTGCAAGAGAATCAGCAATGCAAGTTGGCCATCACTACTCCTATCTATGATGAACACAGGTATAACATAATGCCCCTACTTCTTGACATACTCTATCTGGCAAAGTAATGATTTTCTGACTTGGGCAGTTTGATTTAATGGAACTCTGAAAATATGTATCCGGGGCAGTTTGGGCCTACGAGTGAGCGATAAAGCCCAGAGCCCAAACCAGCCAACATTACGCCGCGACCGGCTGGTATGCTTCGTTTCCCACTGTGGCCTCCTCTCCCGTGCCGGCGCTGCCGCGTACTGCTGTCGCCATCATGACCCGCACAACCAAGAGTCACCAGTCTTCTAGAATCTCCGTGATAGTCTCCCGCGGCGTGATCCCATGGAGAGTGCCGCCGGCAACAAGGAAATCAACGAGCAATCGCGACATGGCATGAGTTGCCACCGACGAGGAAATGACGGTGGTGGTGAAGAGCATCTCCTAGTACTTACCAAGTAAGCATGCCCCTTTAACTGCTACGATTATTACTATGGATTTCTTCTTGGTGCAGATCTGCTGAATTGAATAGGTTATAGGCGATATTTGTTGGGTAACGTAGTAATTTCAAAAAATTTCCTACGCACACGCAAGATCATGGTGATGCATAGAAACGAGAGGGGAGAGTGTTGTCTACGTACCCTCGTAGACCGAAGCGGAAGCGTTGACGCAACGTAGAGGAAGTAGTCGTACGTCTTCCCGATCCAACCGATCCAAGCACCGTTACTCCGGCACCTCCGAGTTCTTGGCACACGTTCAGCTCGATGACGATCCCCGGGCTCCGATCCAGCAAAGCGTCGGGGAGGAGTTTCGTCAGCAAGACGGCGTGGTGACGATCTTGATGTTCTACCGTCGCAGGGCTTCGCCTAAGCACCGCTACAATATGACCGAGGTGGAATATGGTGGAGGGGGGCACCGCACACGGCTAAGGAACAATCAGGAAGATCAACTTGTGTCTCTATGGGGTGCCCCCTGCCCCCGTATATAAAGGAGTGAAGGAGGGGAGGGCCGGCCCTCTCTATGGCGCACCCTAGGGGAGTCCTACTCCCACCGGGAGTAGGATTCCCCCTTTCCTAGTAGAACTAGGAGCCCTTCCAAGTAGTAGGAGTAGAAGGGAAGGAAAGGGAAGGGAAAAGGAGAAGGAAGGAAGGGGGCGCCCCCCCTCCCTAGTCCAATTCGGACTAGCCAATGGGGAGGGGTGCGGCCACCTTTTGAGGCCTTTCTCTCCTTTCCCGTATGGCCCATTAAGGCCCAATACGAATTCCCGTAACTCCCCGGTACTCCCGAAAATACCCGAATCACTCGGAACCTTTCCGAAGTCCGAATATAGTCGTTCAATATATCGATCTTTACGTCTTGACCATTTCGAGACTCCTCGTCATGTCCCCAATCTCATCCGGGACTCCGAACTCCTTCGGTACATCAAAACTCATAAACTCATAATATAACTGTCATCGAAACGTTAAGCGTGCGGACCCTACGGTTCGAGAACAATGTAGACTTGACCGAGACACATCTCCGGTCAATAACCAATAGCAGAACTTGGATGCTCATATTGGCTCCTACATATTCTATGAAGATCTTTATCGGTCCGACCGCATAACAACATACGTTGTTCCCTTTGTCATCGGTATGTTACTTGCCCGAGATTCGATCGTCGGTATCTCAATACCTAGTTCAATCTCGTTACCGGCAAGTCTCTTTACTCGTTCCGTAATACATCATCTCAAAACTAACTCATTAGTTGCAATGCATGAAAGGCTTCTGTGATGTGTATTACCGAGAGGGCCCAGAGATACCTCTCCGACAATCGGAGTGACAAATCCTAATCTCGAAATACGCCAACCCAACATGTACCTTTTGCGACACCTATAGAGCACCTTTATAATCACCCAGTTATGTTGTGACGTTTGGTAGCACACAAAGTGTTCCTCCGGCAAACGGGAGTTGCATAATCTCATAGTCATAGGAACATGTATAAGTCATGAAGAAAGCAATAGCAACATACTAAACGATCGGGTGCTAAGCTAATGAAATGGGTCATGTCAATCAGATCATTCACCTAATGATGTGATCCCGTTAATCAAATAACAACTCTTTGTCCATCGTTAGGAAAGATAACCATCTTTGATTAACGAGCTAGTCAAGTAGAGGCATACTAGTGACACTCTGTTTGTCTATGTATTCACACATGTATTATGTTTCCGGTTAATACAATTCTAGCATGAATAATAAACATTTATCATGAAATAAGGAAATAAATAATAACTTTATTATTGCCTCTAGGGCATATTTCCTTCAGTCTCCCACTTGCACTAGAGTCAATAATCTAGTTCACATCGCCATGTGATTTAACACCAATAGTTCACATCACCATATGATTAACACCCATAGTTCACATCATCATGTGACCAACACCCAAAGGGTTTACTAGAGTCAATAATCTAGTTCACATCGCTATGTGATTAACACCCAAAGAGTACTAAGGTGTGATCATGTTTTGTTTGTAAGAGAAGTTTAGTCAACGGGTCTGCCACATTCAGATCCGTATGTATTTTGCAATTTTCTATGTCAACAATACTCTGCTCGGAGCTACTCTAGCTAATTGCTCCCACTTTCAATATGTATCTAGATTGAGACTTAGAGTCATCTAGATTAGTGTCAAAACTTGCATCGACGTAACCTTTTACGACGAACCTTTTAGTCACGTCCATAATCAAGAAACATATCCTTATTTCAGTAAGGATAATTTTGACTGCTGTCCAGTGATCTACTCCTAGATCACTATTGTACTCCCTTGCCAAAATTAGTGTAGGGTATACAATAGATCTGGTACACAGCATGGCATACTTTATATAACCTATGTCCAAGGCATAGGGAATGACTTTCACTCTCTTTCTATCTTCTGCCGTGGTCGGGTTTTGAGTCTTACTCAATTTCACACCTTGTAACACAGGCAAGAACTCTTTCTTTGACTGCTCCATTTTGAACTACTTCAAAATCTTGTCAAGGTATGTACTCATTGAAAAAACTTATCAAGCGTCTTGATCTATCTCTATAGATCTTGATGCTCAATATGTAAGCAGCTTCACCGAGGTCTTTCTTTGAAAAACTCCTTTCAAACACTCCTTTATGCTTTGCAGAATAATTCTACATTATTTCCGATCAACAATATGCCATTCACATATACTTATCAGAAATGTTGTAGTGCTCCCACCCACTTTCTTGTAAATACAGGCTTCACCGCAAGTCTGTATAAAATTATATGCTTTGATCAACTTATCAAAGCATATATTCCAACTCCAAGATGCTTACACCAGTCCATAGATGGATCGCTGGAGCTTGCACATTTTGTTAACACCTTTAGGATTGACAAAAACTGTCTGGTTGCATCATATACAACTCTTCTTTAATAAATCCATTAAGGAATGCAGTTTTGTTTATCCATTTGCCAGATTTCATAAAATGCGGCAATTGCTAACATGATTCGGACAGACTTTAAGCATCGATACGAGTGAGAAAATCTTATTGTAGTCAACACCTTGAACTTTGTCAAAAACCTTTTTCGACAAGTCTAGCTTTGTAGATAGTAACACTACTATCAGCGTTCGTCTTCGTCTTGAAGATCCTTTTAATCTCAATGGCTTGCCGATCATCGGGAAAGTCAACCAAAGTCCATACTTTGTTCTTATACATGGATCCTATCTCAGATTTCATGGCCTCAAGCCATTTTGCGGAATCTGGGCTCATCATCGCTTCCTCATAGTTCGTAGGTTCATCATGGTCTAGTAACATGACTTCCAGAACATGATTACCGTACCACTCTGGTGCGGATCTTACTCTGGAAGACCTACGAGGTTTGGTAGCAACTTGATCTGAAGTTTTATGATCATCGTCATTAACTTCCTCACTAATTGGTGCAGGAATCACTGGAACCGATTTCTGTGATAAACTACTTTCCAATAAGGGAGAAGGTACAATTACCTCATCAAGTTCTACTTTCCTCCCACTCACTTCTTTCGAGAGAAACTCCTTCTCTAGAAATGATCCATTCTTGGAAACGAATGTCTTGCCTTTCGGATCTGTGATAGAAGGTGTACCCAACATTTTGGGTATCCTATGAAGACGCACTTTTCCGATTTGGGTTCAAGCTTATCATGCTGAAACTTTTTCACATAAGCATCGCAACCCAAACTTTAAGAAACGACAACTTTGGTTTCTTGCTAAACCATAGTTCATACGGTGTCGTCTCAACAGATTTATATGGTGCCCTTTTTAACGTGAATGCAGCTGTCTCTAATGCATAACCCCAAAATGATAGTGGTAAATCGGTAAGAGACATCATTGATCGCACCATATCAAAGAAAGTGCAGTTACGACGTTCGGACACACCATAACGTTGTGGTGTTCCAGGTGGCGTGAGCTGTGAAACTATTCCACATTGTTTCAATTGAAGACCAAACTCGTAACTCAAATATTCATCTCCACGATCAGATCACAGAAACTTTATGTTCTTGTTATGATGATTTTCCACTTCACTCTGAAATTCTTTGAACCTTTCAACTATTTCAGACTTATGTTTCATCAAGTAGATATACCCATATCTGCTCAAATCATCTGTGAAGGTCAAAAAATAACGATACCCGCCATGAGCCTTAATACTTATTGGTCTGCATACATCAGTATGTATTATTTCCAACAAGTTTGTTGCTCGTTCCATTGTTCCGAAGAACGGAGTTTTAGTCATCTTGCCAAAAAGGCACGGTTCGCAAGCATCAAATGATTCATAACCAAGTGATTCCGAAAATCCATCTTTATGGAGTTTCTTCATGCGCTTTACACCGATATGACCCAAACGGCAGTGCCACAAATAAGTTGCACTATCATTATTAACTTTGCATCTTTTGGCATCAATATTATGAATATGTGTATCACTATGATCGAGATCCAATAAACTATTTTCATTGGGTGTATGACCATTGAAGGTTTTATTCATGTAAACAGAACAACAATTATTCTATGACTTTAAATGAATAACCCTTTTGCAATAAACATGATTAAATCATATTCATGCTCAACGAAAACGCCAAATAACATTTATTTAGGTTTAACACTAATCCCGAAAGTATAGGGAGTGTGCGATGATGATCATATCAATCTTGGAACCAGTTCCAACACACATCGTCACTTCACCCTCAACTAGTCTCTGTTTATTTTGTAACTCCTGTTTCGAGTTACTAATTTTAGCAACTGAACAAGCATCAAATACTCAGGGGCTACTATAAACACTAGTAAGGCACACATCAATAACCTGTATATCAAATATACCCTTGTTCACTTTGCCATCCTTCTTATCCACCAAATATTCAGGGCATTTCCGCTTCCAGTGACCATTTCCTTTGCAGCATAAGCACTCAGTTCCAGGCTTTGGTCCAGCTTTGGTCTTCTTCACGGGAGTGACAACTTGTCTGCCATTCTACTTGAAGTTTCCCTTTCTTTCCCTTTGCCCTATTCTTGAAACTAGTGGTCTTGTTAACCATCAACACTTGATGTTTTTCTTGATTTCTACCTTTGTTGATTTCAGCATCACGAAGAGCTTGGGAATTACTTTCGTCATCCCTTGCATATTATAGTTCATCACAAAGTTCTACTAACTTGGTGATGGTGACTAGAGAATTCTGTCAATCACTATTTTATCTGGAAGATTAACTCCCACTTGATTCAAGCGATTGTAGTACCCAGACTATCTGAGCACATCCTCACTAGTTGAGCGATTCTCCTCCATCTTTTTGCTATAGAACTTGTTGGAGACTTCATATCTCTCAACTCGGGTATTTGCTTGAAATATTAACTTCAATTCCTGGAACATCTCATATGGTCCATGATGTTCAAAACGTCTTTGAAGTCCCGATTCTAAGCCGTTAAGTATGTTGCACTAAACTATCAAGTAGTCATCATATTGAGCTAGCCAAACGTTCATAATGTCTACATCTGCTCCTGCAATAGGCCTGTCACCTAGCGGTGCATTAAGGACATAATTCTTCTGTGCAGCAATGAGGATAAACCTCAGATCATGGATCCAATCCGCATCATTGCTACTAACATCTTTCAACATAGTTTTTCTCTAGGAACATATGAAAATAAACATAGGGAAGCAACAACGCGAGCTATTGATCTACAACATAGATATGCTAATACTACCAGGACTAAGTTCGTGATAAATTTAAGTTCATGATAAGTTCAATTAATCATATTACTTAAGAACTCCCACTTAGATAGACATCTCTCTAGTCATCTAAGTGATCACGTGATCCAAATCAACTAAACCATAACCGATCATCACGTGAGATGGAGTAGTTTTCAATGGTGAACATCACTATGTTGATCATATCTACTATATGATTCACGCTCGACCTTTCGGTCTCCATGTTCCGAGGCCATATCTGCATATGCTAGGCTCGTCAAGTTTAACCTGAGTATTCCGCGTGTGCAAAACTGGCTTGCACCCGTTGTAGATGGACGTAGAGCTCATCACACCCGATCATCACGTGGTGTCTGGGCACGACGAACTTTGGCAACGGTGCTTACTCAGGGAGAACACTTCTTGATAATTAGTGAGAGATCATCTTAAAATGCTACCGTCAATCAAAGCAAGATAAGATGCATAAAAGATAAACATCACATGCAATCAAAATATGTGACATGATATGGCCATCTTCATCTTGTGCCTTTGATCTCTATCTCCAAAGCATCGTCATGATTTCCATCGTCACCGGCATGACACCATGATCTCCATCATCTTGATCTATATCAATGTGTCGTCACATGGTCGTCTCGCCAACTATTGCTCTTGCAACTATTGCTATCGCATAGCGATAAAGTAAAGCAATTATTTAGCGCTTGCATCTTATGCAATAAAGAGACAACCATAAGGCTTCAGCCAGTTGCTGATAACTTCAAGAAAACATGATCATCTCATACAACAACTTATATCTCATCACGTCTTGACCATATCACATCACAACATGCCCTGCAAAAACAAGTTAGACATCCTCTACTTTGTTGTTGCAAGTTTTACGTGGCTGCTACGGGCTTAGCTAGAACCGTTCTTACCTACGCATCAAAACCGCAATGATAGTTTGTCAAGTTGGTGCTATTTTAACCTTCGCAAGGACCGGGCGTAGCCACACTCGGTTCAACTAAAGTTGGAGAAACTGACACCCGCTAGTCACCTGTGTGCAAAGCACGGCGGTCAACCCAGTCTCGCGTAAGCGTACGCGTAATGTCGGTCCGGGCTGCTTCATCCAACAATACCGCCGAACCAAAGTATGACATGATGGTAAGCAGTATGACTTATATTGCCCACAACTCACTTGTGTTCTACTCGTGCATATAACATCGACGCATAAAACTTAGGCTCGGATGCCACTGTTGGGGAACGTAGTAATTTCAAAAAAATTCCTACGCACACACAAGATCATGGTGATGCATAGCAATGAGAGGGGAGAGTGTTGTCTACGTACCCTCGTAGACCGAAGCGGAAGCGTTGACGCAACGTAGAGGAAGTAGTCGTACATCTTCCCGATCCAACCAATCCAAGCACCGTTACTCCGGCACCTCCGAGTTCTTGGCACACGTTCAGCTCGATGACGATCCCCGGGCTCCGATCCAGCAAAGCATCGGGGAGGAGTTTCATCAGCACGATGGCGTGGTGACGATCTTGATGTTCTAGCGTCGCAGGGCTTCGCCTAAGCACCGCTACAATATGACCGAGGTGGAATATGGTGGAGGGGGGCACAGCACACGGCTAAGGAACGATCACGAAGATCAACTTGTGTCTCTATGGGGTTCCCCCTGCCCCCGTATATAAAGGAGTGGAGGAGGGGAGGGCCGGCCCTCTCTATGGCGCGCCCTAGGGGAGTCCTACTCCCACCGGGAGTAGGATTCCCCCTTTCCTAGTAGAACTAGGAGCCCTTCCAAGTAGTAGGAGTAGAAGGGAAGGAAAGGGAAGGGAAAAGGAGAAGGAAGGAAGGGGGCGCCCCCCCCCCCTCCCTAGTCCAATTCAGACTAGCCAATGGGGAGGGGTGCGGCCACCTTTTGAGGCCTTTCTCTCCTTTCCCGTATGGCCCATTAAGGCCCAATACGAATTCCCGTAACTCCCCGGTACTCCCGAAAATACCCGAATCACTCGGAACCTTTCCGAAGTCCGAATATAGTCGTTCAATATATCGATCTTTACGTCTCGACCATTTTGAGACTCCTCGTCATCTCCCCGATCTCATCCGGGACTCGGAACTCCTTCGGTACATCAAAACTCATAAACTCATAATATAACTGTCATCGAAATGTTAAGCGTGCGGACCCTACGGTTCGAGAACAATGTAGACTTGACCGAGACAGATCTCCGGTCGATAAGCAATGGTGGAACCTGGATGCTCATATTGGCTCCTACATATTCTACGAAGATCTTTATCGGTCAGACTGCATAACAACATACGTTGTTCCCTTTGTCATCGGTATGTTAATTGCCCGAGATTTGATCGTCGGTATCTCAATACCTAGTTCAATCTCGTTACCGGCAAGTCTCTTTACTCGTTCCGTAATACATCATCTCACAGCTAACTCATTAGTTGCAATGCTTGCAAGGCTTATGTGATGTGTATTACCGAGAGGGCCCAGAGATACCTCTCCGGCAATCGGAGTGACAAATCCTAATCTCGAAATACGCCAACCCAACATGTACCTTTGGAAACACCTGTAGATCACCTTTATAATCACCCAGTTACGTTGTGACGTTTGGTAGCACACAAAGTGTTCCTCCGACAAACGGGAGTTTCATAATCTCATAGTCATAGGAACATGTATAAGTCATGAAGAAAGCATGTATAAGTCATGAAGAAAGCAATACCAACATAGAAAACGATCGGGTGCTAAGCTAATGGAATGGGTCATGTCAATCAGATCATTCACCTAATGATGTGATCCCGTTAATCAAATAACAACTCTTTGTCCATGGTTAGGAAACATAACCATCTTTGATTAACGAGCTAGTCAAGTAGAGGCATACTAGTGACACTCTGTTTGTCTATGTATTCACACATGTATTATGTTTCCGGTTAATACAATTCTAGCATGAATAATAAACATTTATCATGAAATAAGGAAATAAATAATAACTTTATTATTGCCTATAGGGCATATTTCCTTCAATATTTAGTTGGGTACACTGGCAAGTGGCAAGGACACTTTGGGGATCTGAATTTTACCTAGTTCTTCTCTAGCCTGAATGGCGTCTTACTGCATTTTGGAGGAAATCAGCAATCTGGAAGCCTCGTTGTTCCCAAAAGATAAAATAATATGTTTCCCTGCAGTTGAAACGAGCATCGACCACCTGTTTGGATTCGTATCAATCAAATACAGTAATCTGGAAAGGGATTGGTTAACACTAATGTGAACTGGTAATCGGGTGACAAGTGTTAGAACCATGGCTGATTAAATTATGTTTCTCTTTTGCTCAGTACCATACTATTTAATTATGTTTCTCTTTTGCTCAGTACCATGTTAATTCTTTGACAGAACTAACTAGTATGTGCAAGAGAATCAGCAATGCAAGTTGGCCATCACTACTCCTATCTATGATGAACACAGGTATAACATCATGCCCCTACTTCTAGACATACTCTGTCTGGCAAAGTAATGATTTTCTGACTTGGGCAGTATGTTTGATTTAATGGAACTCTGAAAATATCTACCCGGGGCAGTTTGGGCCTACGAGTGAGCGATAAAGCCCAGAGCCCAAACCAGCCAACATTACGCCGCGGCCGGCTGGTATGCTTCGTTTCCCACTGTGGCCTCCTCTCCCGTGCCGGCGCTGCCGCGTACTGCTGTCGCCATCGTGACCCGCACAACAAAGAGTCAACAGTCTTCTAGAATCTCCATGATAGTCTCCCGCGGCGTGATCCCATGGAGAGTGCCGCCGGCAACAAGGAAATCAACGAGCAATCGCGACATGGCATGAGTTGTCACTGACGAGGCAGCGACGAGGAAATGACGGTGGTGGTGCAGAGCATCTCCTAGTACTTACCAAGTAAGCATGCCCCTTTAACTGCTACGATTATTACTATGGATTTCTTCTTGGTGCAGATCTGCTGAATTGAATAGGTTATAGGTGATATTTAGTTGGGTACACTGGCAAGTGGCAAGGACACTTTGGGGATCTGAATTTTACCTAGTTCTTCTCTAGCCTGAATGGCGTCTTACTGCATTTTGGAGGAAATCAGCAATCTGGAAGCCTCGTTGTTCCCAAAAGATAAAATAATATGTTTCCTTGCAGTTGAAACGAGCATCGAACACCTGTTTGGATTCGTATCAATCAAATACAGTAATCTGGAAAGGTCTTGGTTAACACCAATGTGAACTGGTAATCGAGTGACAAGTGTTACAACCATGGCTGATTTTCGAAAGTCGAAACATCAGTTAGTACTATCACCTATTTCCTCGTATTTAATTATGTTTCTCTTTTGCTCAGTACCATACTATTTAATTATGTTTCTCTTTTGCTCAGTACCACGTTAATTCTTTGACAAAACTAACTAGTATGTGCAAGAGAATCAGCAATGCAAGCTGGCCATCACTACTCCTATCTATGATGAACACATGTATAACATCATGCCCCTACTTCTTGACATACTCTGTCTGGCAAAGTAATGATTTTCTGACTTGGGTAGTATGTTTGATTTAATGGAACTCTGAAAATATCTACCCGGGGCAGTTTGGGACTACGAGTGAGCGATAAAGCCCAGAGCCCAAACCAGCCAAGATTACGCCGCGGCCGGCTGGTATGCTTCATTTCCCACCGTGGCCTCCTCTCCCATGCCGGCGCTGCCGCATACTGCTGTCGCCATCGTGACCCGCACAACCAAGAGTCACCAGTCTTCTAGAATCTCCGCGATAGTCTCCCGCGGCGTGATCCCATGGAGAGTGCCGCAGGCAACAAGGAAAACAACGAGCAATCGCGACATGGCATGAGTTGTCACCGACGCGGCAGCGACGAGGAAATGACAGTGGTGGTGAAGAGCATCTCCTAGTACATACCAAGTAAGCATGCCCCTTTAACTGCTACGATTATTACTATGGATTTCTTCTTGGTGCAGATCTGCTGAATTGAATAGGTTATAGGTGATATTTAGTTGGGTACACTGGCAAGTGGCAAGGACACTTTGGGGATCTGAATTTTACCTAGTTCTTCTCTAGCCTGAATGGCGTCTTACTGCATTTTGGAGGAAATCAGCAATCTGGAAGCCTCGTTGTTCCCAAAAGATAAAATAATATGTTTCCTTGCAGTTGAAACGAGCATCGAACACCTGCTGGGATTCGTATCAATCAAATACAGTAATCTGGAAAGGTCTTGGTTAACACCAATGTGAACTGGTAATCGGGTGACAAGTGTTAGAACCATGGCTGATTTTTGAAAGTCGAAACATCAGTTAGTACTATCACCTATTTCCTCGTATTTAATTATGTTTCTCTTTTGCTCAGTACCATACTATTCAATTATGTTTCTCTTTTGCTCAGTACCATGTTAATTCTTTGACAGAACTAACTAGTATGTGCAAGAGAATCAGCAATGCAAGTTGGCCATCACTACTCCTATCTATGATGAACAAAGGTATAACATCATGCCCCTACTTCTTGACATGCTCTGTCTGGCAAAGTAATGATTTTCAGACTTGGGCAGTATGTTTGATTTAATGGAACTCTGAAAATATCTACCCCGGGCAGTTTGGGCCTACGAGTGAGCGATAAAGCCCAGAGCCCAAACCAGCCAACATTACGCTGCGGCCGGCTGGTATGCTTCGTTTCCCACTGTGGCCTCCTTTCCCGTGCCGGCGCTGCCGCGTACTGCTGTCGCCATCGTGACCCGCACAACCAAGAGTCAACAGTCTTCTAGAATCTCCATGATAGTCTCCCGCGGCGTGATCCCATGGAGAGTGCCGCCGGCAACAAGGAAATCAACGAGCAATCGCGACATGGCATGAGTTGTCACTGACGAGGCAGCGACGAGGAAATGACGGTGGTGGTGAAGAGCATCTCCTAGTACTTACCAAGTAAGCATGGCCCTTTAACTGCTATGATTATTACTATGGATTTCTTCTTGGTGCAGATCTGCTGAATTGAATAGGTTATAGGTGATATTTAGTTGGGTACACTGGCAAGTGGCAAGGACACTTTGGGGATCTGAATTTTACCTAGTTCTTCTCTAGCCTGAATGGCGTCTTACTGCATTTTGGAGGAAATCAGCAATCTGGAAGCCTCGTTGTTCCCAAAAGAAAAAATAATATGTTTCCTTGCAGTTGAAACGAGCATCGAACACCTGTTTGGATTCGTATCAATCAAATACAGTAATCTGGAAAGGTCTTGGTTAACACCAATGTGAACTGGTAATCGAGTGACAAGTGTTACAACCATGGCTGATTTTTGAAAGTCGAAACATCAGTTAGTACTATCACCTATTTCCTCGTATTTAATTATGTTTCTCTTTTGCTCAGTACCATACTATTTAATTATTTTTCTATTTTGCTCAGTACCACGTTAATACTTTGACAAAACTAACTAGTATGTGCAAGAGAATCAGCAATGCAAGTTAGGCCATCACTACTCCTATCTATGATGAACACATGTATAACATCATGCCCCTACTTCTTGACATACTCTGTCTGGCAAAGTAATGATTTTCTGACTTGGGTAGTATGTTTGATTTAATGGAACTCTGAAAATATCTACCCGGGGCAGTTTGGGCCTACGAGTGAGCGATAAAGCCCAGAGCCCAAACCAGCCAACATTACGCCGCGGCCGGCTGGTATGCTTCATTTCCCACCGTGGCCTCCTCTCCCATGCCGGCGCTGCCGCATACTGCTGTCGCCATCGTTACCCGCACAACCAAGAGTCACCAGTCTTCTAGAATCTCCGCGATAGTCTCCCGCGGCGTGATCCCATGGAGAGTGCAGCAGGCAACAAGGAAAACAACGAGCAATCGCGACATGGCATGAGTTGTCACCGACGCGGCAGCGACGAGGAAATGACAGTGGTGGTGAAGAGCATCTCCTAGTACATACCAAGTAAGCATGCCCCTTTAACTGCTACGATTATTACTATGGATTTCTTCTTGGTGCAGATCTGCTGAATTGGATAGGTTATAGGTGATATTTAGTTGGGTACACTGGCAAGTGGCAAGGACACTTTGGGGATCTGAATTTTACCTAGTTCTTCTCTAGCCTGAATGGCGTCTTACTGCATTTTGGAGGAAATCAGCAATCTGGAAGCCTCGTTGTTCCCAAAAGATAAAATAATATGTTTCCTTGCAGTTGAAACGAGCATCGAACACCTGCTGGGATTCGTATCAATCAAATACAGTAATCTGGAAAGGTCTTGGTTAACACCAATGTGAACTGGTAATCGGGTGACAAGTGTTAGAACCATGGCTGATTTTTGAAAGTCGAAACATCAGTTAGTACTATCACCTATTTCCTCGTATTTAATTATGTTTCTCTTTTGCTCAGTACCATACTATTCAATTATGTTTCTCTTTTGCTCAGTACCATGTTAATTCTTTGACAGAACTAACTAGTATGTGCAAGAGAATCAGCAATGCAAGTTGGCCATCACTACTCCTATCTATGATGAACAAAGGTATAACATCATGCCCCTACTTCTTGACATACTCTGTCTGGCAAAGTAATGATTTTCAGACTTGGGCAGTATGTTTGATTTAATGGAACTCTGAAAATATCTACCCCGGGCAGTTTGGGCCTACGAGTGAGCGATAAAGCCCAGAGCCCAAACCAGCCAACATTACGCCGCGGCCGGCTGGTATGCTTCATTTCCCACTGTGGCCTCCTCTCCCATGTCGGCGCTGCCGCGTACTGCTGTCGCCATCGTGACCCGCACAACCAAGAGTCACCAGTCTTCTAGAATCTCCGCGATAGTCTCCCGCGGCGTGATCCCATGGAGAGTGCCGCCGGCAACAAGAAAATCAACGAGCAATCGTGACATGGCATGAGTTGTCACCGACGAGGCAGCGACAAGGAAATGACGGTGGTGGTGAAGAGCATCTCCTAGTACTTACCAAGTAAGCATGGCCCTTTAACTGCTACGATTATTACTATGGATTTCTTCTTGGTGTAGATCTGCTGAATTGAATAGGTTATAGGTGATATTTTGTTCGGTACACTGGCGAGTGGCAAGGACACTTTGGGGATCTGAATTTTACCTAGTTCTTCTCTAGCTTGAATGGCGTCTTACTGCATTTTGGAGGAAATCAGCAATCTGGAAGCCTCGTTGTTCCCAAAAGATAAAATAATATGTTTCCTTGCAGTTGAAACTAGCATCGAACACCTGTTTGGATTCGTATCAATCAAATACAGTAATCTGGAAAGGGCTTGGTTAACACCAATGTGAACTGGTAATCGGGTGACAAGTGTTAGAACCATGGCTGATTTTTGAAAGTCGAAACATCAGTTAGTACTATCACATATTTCCTCGTATTTAATTATGTTTCTCTTTTGCTCAGTACCATACTATTTAATTATGTTTCTCTTTTGCTCAGTACCATGTTAATTCTTTGACATAACTAACTAGTATGTGCAAGAGAATCAACAATGCAAGTTGGCCATCACTACTCCTATCTATGATGAACACAGGTATAACATCATGCCCCTACTTCTTGACATACTCTGTCTGGCAAAGTAATGACTTTCTGACTTGGGCAGTATGTTTGATTTAATGGAACTCTGAAAATATCTACCCTGGGCAGTTTGGGCCTACGAGCGAGCGATAAAGCCCAGAGCCCAAACAAGCCAACATTACGCCGCGGCCGGCTCGTATGCTTCGTTTCCCACTGTGGCCTCCTCTCCCGTGCCGGCGCTGCCGCGTACCGCTGTCGCCACCGTGACCCGCACAACCAAGAGTCACCAGTCTTCTAGAATCTCCACGATAGTCTGCCGCGGCGTGATCCCATGGAAAGTGCCGCCGGCAACAAGGAAATCAACGAGCAATCGCGACATGGCATGAGTTGTCACCGACGAGGCAGCGACGAGGAAATGACGGTGGTGGTGAAGAGCATCTCCTAGTACTTACCAAGTAAGCATGCCCCTTTAACTGCTATGATTATTACTATGGATTTCTTCTTGGTGCAGATCTGCTGAATTGAATAGGTTATAGGTGATATTTAGTTCGGTACACTGGCAAGTGGCAAGGACACTTTGGGGATCTGAATTTTACCTAGTTCTTCTCTAGCCTGAATGGCGTCTTACTGCATTTTGGAGGAAATCAGCAATCTGGAAGCCTCGTTGTTCCCAAAAGATAAAATAATATGTTTCCTTGTAGTTGAAACAAGCATCGAACACCTGTTTGGATTCGTATCAATCAAATACAGTAATCTGGAAAGGTCTTGGTTAACACCAACGTGAACTGTTAATCGGGTGACAAGTGTTAGAACCATGGCTGATTTTTGAAAGTCGAAACATCAGTTAGTACTATCACCTATTTCCTCGTATTTAATTATGTTTCTCTTTTGCTCAGTACCATACTATTTAATTATGTTTCTCATTTGCTCAGTACCATGTTAATTCTTTGACATAACTAACTAGTATGTGCAAGAGAATCAGCAATGCAAGTTGGCCATCACTACTCCTATCTATGATGAACAAAGGTATAACATCATGCCCCTACTTCTAGACATACTCTGTCTGGCAAAGTAATGATTTTCTGACTTGGGCAGTATGTTTGATTTACTGGAACTCTGAAAATATCAACTTGGGGCAGTTTGGGCCTACGAGTGAGCGATAAAGCCCAGAGCCCAAACTAGCCAACATTACGCCGCGGCCGGCTGGTATGCTTCATTTCCCACTGTGGCCTCCTCTCCCATGTCGGCGCTGCCGCGTACTGCTGTCGCCATCGTGACACGCACAACCAAGAGTCACCAGTCTTCTAGAATCTCCGCGATAGTCTCCCGCGGCGTGATCCCATGGAGAGTGCCGCCGGCAACAAGGAAATCAACGAGCAATCGTGACATGGCATGAGTTGTCACCGACGAGGCAGCGACGAGGAAATGACGGTGGTGGTGAAGAGCATCTCCTAGTACTTACCAAGTAAGCATGCCCCTTTAACTGCTACGATTATTACTATGGATTTCTTCTTGGTGCAGATCTGCTGAATTGAATAGGTTATAGGTGATATTTAGTTCGGTACACTGGCAAGTGGCAAGGACACTTTGGGGATCTGAATTTTACCTAGTTCTTCTCTAGCCTGAATGGCGTCTTACTGCATTTTGGAGGAAATCAGCAATCTGGAAGCCTCGTTGTTCCCAAAAGATAAAATAATATGTTTCCTTGCAGTTGAAACGAGCATCGAACACCTGTTTGGATTCGTATCAATCAAATACAGTAATCTGGAAAGGGCTTGGTTAACACCAATGTGAACTGGTAATCGGGTGACAAGTGTTAGAACCATGGCTGATTTTTGAAAGTCGAAACTGCAGTTAGTACTATCACCTATTTCCTCGTATTTAATTATGTTTCTCTTTTGCTCAGTACCATACTATTTAATTATGTTTCTCTTTTGCTCAGTACCATGTTAATTCTTTGACATAACTAACTAGTATGTGCAAGAGAATCAGCAATGCAAGTTGGCCATCACTACTCCTATCTATGATGAACACAGGTATAACATCATGCCCCTACTTCTTGACATACTCTGTCTGGCAAAGTAATGATTTTCTGACTTGGGCAGTATGTTTGATTTAATGGAACTTTGAAAATATCTACCCTAGGCAGTTTGGGCCTACGAGTGAGCGATAAAGCCCAGAGCCCAAACAAGCCAACATTACGCCACGGCCGGCTCGTATGCTTCGTTTCCCACTGTGGCCTCCTCTCCCGTGCCGGCGCTGCCGCGTACTGCTGTCGCCACCGTGACCCGCACAACCAAGAGTCACCAGTCTTCTAGAATCTCCGCGATAGTCTGCCGCGGCGTGATCCCATGGAGAGTGCCGCCGGCAACAAGGAAATCAACGAGCAATCGCGACATGGCATGAGTTGTCACCGACGAGGCAGCGACGAGGAAATGACGGTGGTGGTGAAGAGCATCTCCTAGTACTTACCAAGTAAGCATGCCCCTTTAACTGCTACGATTATTACTATGGATTTCTTCTTGGTGCAGATCTGCTGAATTGAATAGGTTATAGGTGATATTTAGTTGGGTACACTGGCAAGTGGCAAGGACACTTTGGGGATCTGAATTTTACCTAGTTCTTCTCTAGCCTGAATGGCGTCTTACTGCATTTTGGAGGAAATCAGCAATCTGGAAGCCTCGTTGTTCCCAAAAGATAAAGTAATATGTTTCCTTGCAGTTGAAACGAGCATCGAACACCTGTTGGGACTCGTATCAATCAAATAAAGTAATCTGGAAAGGTCTTGGTTAACACCAATGTGAACTGGTAATCGGGTTACAAGAGTTAGAACCATGGCTGATTTTTGAAAGTCGAAACATCAGTTAGTACTATCACCTATTTCCTCGTATTTAATTATGTTTCTCTTTTGCTCAGTACCATACTATTCAATTATGTTTCTCTTTTGCTCAGTACCATGTTAATTCTTTGACAGAACTAACTAGTATGTGCAAGAGAATCAGCAATGCAACTTGGCCATCACTACTCCTATCTATGATGAACAAAGGTATAACATCATGCCCCTACTTCTTGACATACTCTGTCTGGCAAAGTAATAATTTTCAGACTTGGGCAGTATGTTTGATTTAATGGAACTTTGAAAATATCTACCCTAGGCAGTTTGGGCCTACGAGTGAGCGATAAAGCCCAGAGCCCAAACAAGCCAACATTACGCCACGGCCGGCTCGTATGCTTCGTTTCCCACTGTGGCCTCCTCTCCCGTGCCGGCGCTGCCGCGTACTGCTGTCGCCACCGTGACCCGCACAACCAAGAGTCACCAGTCTTCTAGAATCTCCGCGATAGTCTGCCGCGGCGTGATCCCATGGAGAGTGCCGCCGGCAACAAGGAAATCAACGAGCAATCGTGACATGGCATGAGTTGTCACCGACGAGGCAGCGACGAGGAAATGACGGTGGTGGTGAAGAGCATCTCCTAGTACTTACCAAGTAAGCATGCCCCTTTAACTGCTACGATTATTACTATGGATTTCTTCTTGGTGCAGATCTGCTGAATTGAATAGGTTATAGGTGATATTTAGTTCGGTACACTGGCAAGTGGCAAGGACACTTTGGGGATCTGAATTTTACCTAGTTCTTCTCTAGCCTGAATGGCGTCTTACTGCATTTTGGAGGAAATCAGCAATCTGGAAGCCTCGTTGTTCCCAAAAGATAAAATAATATGGTTCCTTGCAGTTGAAACGAGCATCGAACACCTGTTTGGATTCGTATCAATCAAATACAGTAATCTGGAATGGTCTTGGTTAACACCAATGTGAACTGGTAATCAGGTGACAAGTGTTAGAACCATGGCTGATTTTTGAAAGTCGAAACATCAGTTAGTACTATCACCTATTTCCTCGTATTTAATTATGTTTCTCTTTTGCTCAGTACCATACTATTTAATTATGTTTCTCTTTTGCTCAGTACCATGTTAATTCTTTGACATAACTAACTAGTATGTGCAAGAGAATCAGCAATGCAAGTTGGCCATCACTACTCCTATCTATGATGAACACAGGTATAACATCATGCCCCTACTTCTAGACATACTCTGTCTGGCAAAGTAATGATTTTCTGACTTGGGCAGTATGTTTGATTTAATGGAACTCTGAAAATATCAACCCGGGGCAGTTTGGGCCTACGAGTGAGCAATAAAGCCCAGAGCCCAAACCAGCCAACATTACGCCGTGGCCGGCTGGTATGCTTCGTTTCCCACTGGGGCCTCCTCTCCCATGCCGGCGCTGCCGCGTACTGCTGTCGCCATCGTGACCCGCACAACCAAGAGTCAACAGTCTTCTAGAATCTCCATGATAGTCTCCCGCGGCGTGATCCCATGGAGAGTGCCGCCGGCAACAAGGAAATCAACGAGCAATCGCGACATGGCATGACTTGTCACCGACGAGGCAGCGACGAGGAAATGACGGTGGTGGTGAAGAGCATCTCCTAGTACTTACCAAGTAAGCATGCCCCTTTAACTGCTACGATTATTACTATGGATTTCTTCTTGGTGCAGATCTGCTGAATTGAATAGGTTATAGGTGATATTTAGTTGGGTACACTGGCAAGTGGCAAGGACACTTTGGGGATCTGAATTTTACCTAGTTCTTCTCTAGCCTGAATGGCATCTTACTGCATTTTGGAGGAAATCAGCAATCTGGAAGCCTCGTTGTTCCCAAAAGATAAAATAATATATTTCCTTGCAGTTGAAACGAGCATCGAACACCTGTTTGGATTCGTATCAATCAAATACAGTAATCTGGAAAGGTCTTGGTTAACACCAATGTGAACTGGTAATCGAGTGACAAGTGTTACAACCATGGCTGATTTTTGAAAGTCGAAACATCAGTTAGTACTATCACCTATTTCCTCGTATTTAATTATGTTTCTCTTTTGCTCAGTACCATACTATTTAATTATGTTTCTCTTTTGCTCAGTACCATGTTAATTCTTTGACAGAACTAACTAGTATGTGCAAGAGAATCAGCAATGCAAGTTGGCCATCACTACTCCTATCTATGATGAACACATGTATAACATCATGCCCCTACTTATTGACATACTTTGTCTGGCAAAGTAATGATTTTCTGACTTGGGCAGTATGTTTGATTTAATGGAACTCTAAAAATATCTACCCGGGGCAGTTTGGGCCTACGAGTGAGCGATAAAGCCCAGAGCCCAAACCAGCCAACATTACGCCGTGGCCGGCTGGTATGCTTCATTTCCCACTGGTGCCTCCTCTCCCATGCCGGCGCTGCCACGTACTGCTGTCGCCATCGTGACCCGCACAACCAAGAGTCAACAGTCTTCTAGAATCTCCATGATAGTCTCCCGCGGCGTGATCCCATGGAGAGTGCCGCCGGCAACAAGGAAATCAACGAGCAACCGCGACATGGCATGACTTGTCACCGACGAGGCAGCGACGAGGAAATGACGGTGGTGGTGAAGAGCATCTCCTAGTACTTACCAAGTAAGCATGCCCCTTTAACTGCTACGATTATTACTATGGATTTCTTCTTGGTGCAGATCTGCTGAATTGAATAGGTTATAGGTGATATTTAGTTGGGTACACTGGCAAGTGGCAAGGACACTTTGGGGATCTGAATTTTACCTAGTTCTTCTCTAGCCTGAATGGCGTCTTACTGCATTTTGGAGGAAATCAGCAATCTGGAAGCCTCGTTGTTCCCAAAAGAAAAAATAATATGTTTCCTTGCAGTTGAAACGAGCATCGAACACCTGTTTGGATTCGTATCAATCAAATACAGTAATCTGGAAAGGTCTTGGTTAACACCAATGTCAACTGGTAATCGGGTGACAAGTGTTACAACCATGGCTGATTTTTGAAAGTCGAAACATCAGTTAGTACTATCACCTATTTCCTCGTATTTAATTATGTTCCTCTTTTGCTCAGTACCATACTATTCAATTATGTTTCTCTTTTGCTCAGTACCATGTTAATTCTTTGACAGAACTAACTAGTATGTGCAAGAGAATCAGCAATGCAAGTTGGCCATCACTACTCCTATCTATGATGAACAAAGGTATAACATCATGCCCCTACTTATTGACATACTCTGTCTGGCAAAGTAATGATTTTCAGACTTGGGCAGTATGTTTGATTTAATGGAACTCTAAAAATATCTACCCGGGGCAGTTTGGGCCTACGAGTGAGCGATAAAGCCCAGAGCCCAAACCAGCCAACATTACGCCGCGGCCGGCTGGTATGCTTCATTTCCCACTGTGGCCTCCTCTCCCGTGCCGGCGCTGCCGCGTACTGCTGTCGCCATCGTGACCCGCACATCCAAGAGTCACCAGTCTTCTAGAATCTCCGCCATAGTCTCCCGCGGCGTGATCCCATGGAGAGTGCCGCCGGCAACAAGGAAATCAACGAGCAATCGCGACATGGCATGAGTTGTCACCGACGAGGCAGCGACGAGGAAATGACGGTGGTGGTGAAGAGCATCTCCTAGTACTTACCAAGTAAGCATGCCCCTTTAACTGCTACGATTATTACTATGGATTTCTTCTTGGTGCAGATCTGCTGAATTGAATAGGTTATAGGTGATATTTAGTTGGGTACACTGGCAAGTGGCAAGGACACTTTGAAACGAGCATCGAACACCTGTTTGGATTCGTATCGATCAAATACAGTAATCTGGAAAGGTCTTGGTTAACACCAATGTCAACTGGTAATCGGGTGACAAGTGTTAGAACCATGGCTGATTTTTGAAAGTCGAAACATCAGTTAGTACTATCACCTATTTCCTCGTATTTAATTATGTTCCTCTTTTGCTCAGTACCATACTATTCAATTATGTTTCTCTTTTGCTCAGTACCATGTTAATTCTTTGACAGAACTAACTAGTATGTGCAAGAGAATCAGCAATGCAAGTTGTCCATCACTACTCCTATCTATGATGAACAAAGGTATAACATCATGCCCCTACTTCTTGACATACTCTGTCTGGCAAAGTAATGATTTTCAGACTTGGGCAGTATGTTTGATTTAATGGAACTCTGAAAATATCTACCCGGGGCAGTTTGGGCCTACGAGTGAGCGATAAAGCCCAGAGCCCAAACCAGCCAACATTACGCCGCGGCCGGCTGGTATGCTTCATTTCCCACTGTGGCCTCCTCTCCCATGTCGGCGCTGCCGCGTACTGCTGTCGCCATCGTGACCCGCACATCCAAGAGTCACCAGTCTTCTAGAATCTCCGCCATAGTCTCCCGCGGCGTGATCCCATGGAGAGTGCCGCCGGCAACAAGGAAATCAACGAGCAATCGCGACATGGCATGAGTTGTCACCGACGAGGCAGCGACGAGGAAATGACGGTGGTGGTGAAGAGCATCTCCTAGTACTTACCAAGTAAGCATGCCCCTTTAACTGCTACGATTATTACTATGGATTTCTTCTTGGTGCAGATCTGCTGAATTGAATAGGTTATAGGTGATATTTAGTTGGGTACACTGGCAAGTGGCAAGGACACTTTGGGGATCTGAATTTTACCTAGTTCTTCTCTAGCTTGAATGGCGTCTTACTGCATTTTGGAGGAAATCAGCAATCTGGAAGCCTCGTTGTTCTCAAAAGATAAAATAATATGTTTCCTTGCAGTTGAAACTAGCATCGAACACCTGTTTGGATTCGTATCGATCAAATACAGTAATCTGAAAAGGTCTTGGTTAACACCAATGTGAACTGGTAATCGGGTGACAAGTCTTAGAACCATGGCTGATTTTTGAAAGTCGAAACATCAGTTAGTACTATCACCTATTTCCTCGTATTTAATTATATTTCTCTTTTGCTCAGTACCATACTATTTAATTATGTTTCTCTTTTGCTCAGTACCATGTTAATTCTTTGACATAACTAACTAGTATGTGCAAGAGAATCAGCAATGCAAGTTGGCCATCACTACTCCTATCTATGATGAACACAGGTATAACATCATGCCCCTACTTCTTGACATACTCTGTCTGGCAAAGTAATGATTTTCTGACTTGGGCAGTATGTTTGATTTAATGGAACTCTGAAAATATCTACCCGGGGCTGTTTGGGCCTACGAGTGAGCGATAAAGCCCAGAGCCCAAACCAGCCAACATTACGCCGCGGCCGGCTGGTATGCTTCGTTTCCCACTGTGGCCTCCTCTCCCGTGCCGGCGCTGCCGCGTACTGCTGTCGCCATCGTGACCCGCACAACCAAGAGTCACCAGTCTTCTAGAATCTCCGCCATAGTCTCCCGCGGCGTGATCCCATGGAGAGTGCCGCCGGCAACAAGGAAATCAACGAGCAATGGCGACATGGCATGAGTTGTCACCGACGAGGCAACGACGAGGAAATGACGGTGGTGGTGAAGAGCATCTCCTAGTACTTACCAAGTAAGCATGCCCCTTTAACTGCTACGATTATTACTATGGATTTCTTCTTGGTGCAGATCTGCTGAATTGAATAGGTTATAGGTGATATTTAGTTGGGTACACTGGCAAGTGGCAAGGACACTTTGGGGATCTGAATTTTACCTAGTTCTTCTCTAGCCTGAATGGCGTCTTACTGCATTTTGGAGGAAATCAGCAATCTGGAAGCCTCGTTGTTCTCAAAAGATAAAATAATATGTTTCCTTGCAGTTGAAACTAGCATCGAACACCTGTTTGGATTCATATCGATCAAATACAGTAATCTGAAAAGGTCTTGGTTAACACCAATGTGAACTGGTAATCGGTTGACAAGTCTTAGAACCATGGCTGATTTTTGAAAGTCGAAACATCAGTTAGTACTATCACCTATTTCCTCGTATTTAATTATATTTCTCTTTTGCTCAGTACCATACTATTTAATTATGTTTCTCTTTTGCTCAGTACCATGTTAATTCTTTGACATAACTAACTAGTATGTGCAAGAGAATCAGCAATGCAAGTTGGCCATCACTACTCCTATCTATGATGAACACAGGTATAACATCATGCCCCTACTTCTTGACATACTCTGTCTGGCAAAGTAATGATTTTCTGACTTGGGCAGTATGTTTGATTTAATGGAACTCTGAAAATATCTACCCGGGGCAGTTTGGGCCTACGAGTGAGCGATAAAGCCCAGAGCCCAAACCAGCCAACATTACGCCGCGGCCAGCTGGTATGCTTCGTTTCCCACTATGGCCTCCTCTCCCGTGCCGGCGCTGCCGCGTACTGCTGTCGTCATCGTGACCTGCACAACCAAGAGTCACCAGTCTTCTAGAATTTGAGTGTTCCCCTTTGACGGGGTAAGCCATGACCATGACCTCCATCGCCCCGTGATGTGACTGGAACCAAGATGCTTAGTCTGATCTGTATGGTTCGAGCATCATTGTGCTCGTCTTCTATCTAGATAGATTCTAATCTTGCTACAACTTTGCACTTGGAAGGTTACTGGTTACTTTTTTTGAGATTAGGTCACAGGTTACTGTATCCCATAGAAAAGAAGGTTCTATAGCATATGATCGGTCACTGGGTTGCCTTGGAGTAATTTTGATCATTTTTTACAGACAACACATGGACAACGCATAAAGGCATCTGTCCGTTTGTTTGCCTCGGCCGCAATCAAAAAAGTATGCACGCCTTTAACGAACTAGGAAGAGCATCGGTCATCGTATATCCATTGCCATCTCATCTTCATTACAAAACCCCGAAAAGACCAAATTAATACAAGTTCATACATAACGGTCATACACACTTATTCTCATAAAACCAAATACAAACTATCTAGATAAAGTATTTAAATGCAACAACGAATGCGATCAAGATCGCAACTAAGATAACAATTGATCTAACAACATAATGGTACCAAGCCTCACTATCAATGGCATATTTTCTAATCTTTCTAATCTTTAAGTGCATTTTCTCCATCTTGATCTTGCGATCATCAACGACATCGGCAACATACAACTCCAGTTTCATCTTCTATTATTCAATTCTTTTCAATTTTTCTTTCAAATACTCGTTTTCTTTTTCAACTAAATTTAACGTCTCAACAAGATGGTCGGTTGGAATTTCCGGTTCACATACCTCCTAGATAAAAGTATCTATGTAAACTTGATGGGCATAATTTGTCATAAACACGAAATGCAACGAATAGTTATAAAAAAGAATATACCACATCTGAATCATAAACCGGACGAGAACCGACGGGGACGGATATCAAAACCATGCCACTATGAATAACAAACAACTTACGGGTAAGAAAATCATACAAGTAACTATATATCTAAATCACACAAACATGCTTTTTATTATAAAAAATATAAGAACAAGAGGCTTACCACAGCGGTGCCGGCGATGGAACAGCACGGGCGATCGACGGTGGTTAGGACGGGGACGGGAACGCATTAAGTAAACAACACCTACATATGAAAACTAAGAGTTTATTTGAGCTCAAATTGCATATAAATCAAATACACTACCACATACAATTACTCCCAAAGTAAAACCCACAAATCACTATAGTTATGGAGCACTGCAAGAGCTAATCTAGCAATGAGAGATAAAAATGACAAAGTTGCTAACATTTGTGATCACTTGGATGAATGACGGGCCTTCAAATCTTGACAAATTTTGGGCAAAATGGTGGATGAGCTCAAGCTTTGGGAAGAACAAAGGGGAGAGGGGAGAGGGGAAAGGGGAAGAACAGAGCGAGCTCGATCGTGGGCTGGACAAAGGGTTTATATAGGAATACCTTTAGTCCTGGTTCATGACACAAATCAGGACTAAAGGTGAGGTTCATGACACAAACCGGGACTAAAGGTGAGCCTCTAGTACCGGTTTGGGCCACGAACCGGGACTAAAGGGACTGGTGGGGCCCCAGCCTGACACCAGCCTGCCACCATCCCTTTAGTCCCGAGCCACGAACCGATACTATAGGTTTACCATGAACCGGGACTAACGATGCCCACCCGCCTAGCCGTTGGAACCGGTACTAATGGTCACATAGTGTTGTTCGTTTACAAATTAAGACTAATGTGTCTCACGAAAAGTAGTTTTTCTACTAGTGATAGCCTTGGCTGTAGTTGCAGAAGTATCCGGGGCCATTGATGGACTTGACGCACTTGCTGTGGTCACTGACGCTGGTGTACCCTGGCTTGTTGGCTGCCTGGGAGCAGGTCAGGGAGTCGGTGGACTTGACGTTGCTGTCGCGGATGGCCCAGTCTAGCCGCATCAGCATCTTTCTGTGGCTGGCGCCAGGGCCCATATGGAGGTCAGCCTCCTGGAAGCTGTAGTAGCCCTTCTCCACGATGAAGGCAAAGTCGCAGGGGCTGAACTCGATGTCGACGTGTGTGAAGGAGTAGAACCTCATCCAGTTATCGGTGAGGCCCGGTGAGATGTCGACGTGGTAGCAGCCGATGCCCGCGCACGCGCCGTCACGCGCTCCGGGAGTCATTGCAGAAGGGGACGCATCCCGTGTAGTACCTGTGGGGGTATGAGCAGCGGCCGGCGGGCGGCCCGCTGTTGGTGAAGATGATGGTGTTGCAGCCCAAGACGAAGAGTTCGTTGCGGTGTTGGAGATGCGGTACACGCCAGACGGATTGATGTTCAATCTGGCGTCAAAGCTTTCAATGACGTCGTTGGTGGTGGTGTTGAAGCACTGCCACGCCACAGGAAGCATCACCCGGGCTTCCGGGCGTGGCATGACGGAAAGCTCTAGCACCTGGATCACCTGGGTGGTGACTGTCAGAGCCGGCGTCTTGTTGACGCAGGCGATCTCAAAGCCTGGGCGGAAGCAGTCTGTGCCGATGCCGAAAGGGTAGGGGACCTTGACACCACCGCAGCTCGCCTGGCATCCTGGCCTCAGGGTGAGGCTCTCGCTCTCCACGGCGACCGCTATTGGTGCAAGAAACAGTGCAGGCAGCCGCAAGGAGGTTGTCGACATCACTCACTCCTTTGTTTCTCAACACCACAATTTGCATTTGCTAGGTTGCCTTGCTTGGCTACTGGCCAGTTAAGTAGTACTAGCTTTTATTCATTGTTAACTACAAAAAGTTTGTTGTGGCTGTGCCATCTCCATCTCAATGCAAAACCATGGAAGCAATATTGCCACAACAATATGTGACATATATACTTCGCCACGACAATTTGTTTTCTGTGATATTTTCTCTTGTTTATTGCAGCATAGGACAAGGACGTGGATAGACTTCTCAATCAACTCCTAGGTCATCGGCATAGAATATTGAACGGGCAATTGGTATCTCAAGCTAAGTTAGCTCGTTTGTCCGGTCTTGTCTCTACCGAGATAATCGATCCAATGGAAGCACCATCCAATTTAACTAGGATAGCTCGCAAGCAAACGATATGATTATTTACTCTGAGAACGAGGCCTGATCATGCCAGCCAACTGCTTGCAATAAGGTGTACTATCTCCATTGGGTTTATTAGGCTCTTTCATATTTTGGTATAAAGTTTAACAACAGTTTTAACTAAAAAATGTAAACTATGTGTCACAAACATTATACCGAGAGTAATCTCTTTCGAGTATCCAACAATATACTCTTTGTCGCATATACTATATTTTGTTAGTCATATAGATGGTCAAAATTTGATTCAAAATATGAGAGAGAGAGAAGGTAATAAACTCAGGCGGAGATAATAGTTGTTAATTCAATCCAACGGGGCTGGTCACTCTGTCCGAGAGATGAGCATGACAGGTCTTACCAGCTTTTAGGAGCAAGTATGGTCTTGTGAGCTGTGACACCACTCTACCTATCAGCCTTAGCCTGATTTTCCAGCAGCTTGCACAGTACCCCTGTGTTGTGTATAGGTAAAATTTACCTTCATAGGATAACAATATGTTGGGAGAGTCCCTTGCCAACATTACGCTTTCAGAAGTATTTGTGAACAAACATACATTTACCCAAGTAGACAACTTCCCACCAATTTCATCTGTTATTGATTTTTTTTAGAAAAGGAGGAGGACCCCCGGCCTCTGCATCTGGACGATGCATGCAGCCACTCTATTAATTATTCATACATGACCTTACAAAAGTCATACAACAGTAAGACTAAAGCCACCGTTTAGGGAATATCTGTCGCTACTCCTATCCAGTTGATGTAGGGATGTCGATACTCTGGGCCTAATACCACACAGATCTCGTAGCCAAACCTAACATCTAAGACCTAAGGTTCCAACCAGGGCGTCTACCGGGTATGGGGCACCCACCAGTCCGGCGCACTCCTCAACCAGGACGCCTTCCAGGTATGAGGCCGCCGCAGCCACCTGCCACCTGCCACCAATCCATCCTTAGTGATGTACTACTGCATCTACCTTGCCCGGTCTAGCTGTCGTCGACGTCACCACGACGCCAGACAATGCCACCATCCTGCGCTTGTCCATCATCATACGCTCACCGGCGAGACCCCGCTGCTCCATGCCGCCGAGACCCGCCGTCGTCGACGCGAGAGAAGGCACGCCACACCACCTCATGCCTCTTCCATCCGGCGCCGCTCCACAAATGATGCCCCCAATAGGGAACACGACACTGCAGCGCCGCCATCATCCGATCCGGTGATCTTAGGATTTCTCCTGGAGCGGCACGAGCAGCTTGATGATAGTTGCTTGACGATGCCTTCACCAAGGTAACGACATAGACGCCGCCATCGCCCGCCATGACCAGAGTCGGCTCGATTTTCACCGGCGACTATGTCTCCCCAACTCGCCGCCGGTGCTAATAGTGGGATCCAAGATCCGTCACTACTAGTCTGAACAACCTCCTTCGATGGAGAAGGTAGCCACCACCACCATGCTCGGGCCAAGAGACCCGGACATCCTCGTGTCGAGAAGATTACCCAGGGGGGATCTCCTCTTTTCGTTGTCGAGACGAGGAGCAGCCGCAGTGGATCTCGATCTAAACCCCTCGGGCCCAGATCAGATCTCATCGCAGCCAAACTCTCATCCGCCAACCGGCCACCGGAGATCTCCTGGCCACCGCCAACCCGCTGCACACTGCTGTTGGAGGAGGAGGAAGATGGACGCCGCTGCCCCCACGTGTTACCACCGGCCGAGGACTGCGCCGCCGCCACCGCATCACCACAGGGGCTTCGCCCTGCGGTGTCCTCAACGACGGCGGCGGTAGTGGGTGGCGATGGAGGGGGAGGGCCAAGGGCGGTGTGGACGGGGACTCCCCGGGGGTGGTGCGGCGCCACCGCCTCGGGGGAGATAGATCAACCTGCCCGGGGCTATCCTCCAAGGATCTGTTATTGATAACAGACTCCGAAATCTTATTCATGCTTCGTAAGTTACTAAAGCGTGTATAGATTACCAATTGCTTTTGTAGGTGCAAGAAATCATAATTTAATTAGCAAAGTGAACAAAGAACGTATCCATCAATAGAGATACACGCTAAGTTTCCAATCCTAGCACTAGTAGAAAAAGGGTCAAATGTGAGACACATTAGTCCCGGTTTGTAACAGAACCGGCACTAATGTGTCCATTAGTGCCGGTTCCAACGGCTAGCCGGGAGGAGCTCTTTAGTACCGGTTCGTGGCAAACCTTTAGCACCGGTTCGTGCCACAAACCGGTACTAATAAGAGTGGTGGCAGGATGTTGTCAGAGTGGGGCCCTTCCAGCACCTTTAGTACCGGTTCGTGGCACGAACCGGTACTAAAGGTCGTCCTATATAAATCCTTCGTCCACCCGCACTCTGTTCTTCCCCCTTTCCCCTCTCCCTCTCCTCTGTTCTTCCCTTCTTCCTCTCGAGTTCATCACAAAATTTGCCCCAAATTTGTCAAGATTTGCAGGCCCTCATCCATTCAAATGATCACCAAGGTTAGCAACTTTGTCCTTTCATCTCTCATTGCTAGATTAGCTCTTGCATTGGTTTATATAGTGATTAATTGTGGGTTTTAGTAATTTGGGAGGAATTATATGTGGTAGTATTTGATTTATATGCAATTTGAGGTCAAAATAACACTTAGTTTGCATATGTAGGTGTGGTTTACTTAGTGCCTTCTAAATCTCCGTCGTAACCACCGTCGATCGCCCGCACCGTCCCGTCGCCGGCACCACCTTGTGGTGAGCCTCTTGTTCGTGAAATTTTATATAAAAAATTGATGTTTGTGTGATTTGGATATATAGTTACTCGTATAATAATTATCTTACCAGTACATTGTTTGTTATACATAGTGCCATGGTTTTGATATCCGTCCCCGTCGGCCCTCGTCCTTGTTATGATTCGGATGTGGTATATTCTCTTTTAAAACTATTTCTTGCATTTCGTGTTTATGACAAATTATGCCCATCAAGTTGACATAGATATTTTTATCTAGGAGGTATGTGAACCGGAAATTTCAACCGACCCTATTGTCGAGAGGTTAAATTTAGTTGAAAGAGAAAACGAGTACTTGGAAGAAAAATTGAAAAGAATTGAGGGGGAGAAGATGGAATTGGAGTTGCATGTTGCCGATGTCGTCGATAATCACAAGATCAAGATGGAGAAAATGCGCTTGAAGATTAGAAAGATTAGAAAATATGCCATCGATAGTGAGGCTTGGTATCATTATGTTGTTGGATCAATTGTTACCTTAGTTGCGATCTTGATCGCATTTGTTGTTGCATTTAAATGCTTTAGCTAGAGAGTTATTTGTTTGTTGCATTTAAGTGTTGTATGAACTTTATGTATGAACTTGTATTAATTTGGTCTATTCGGTGTTGTGTAATGAAGATGAGCCGGCAATGGATGTACGATGACCGATGCTCTCCCCAGTTCGTTGAGGGCGTGCATACTTTTCTGCTTGCGGCTGAGGCAAACAAGCGGGCAGATAGTTTTATGCCTTGTCCATGTGCTGGCTGTAAGAATGGTTGCAATTACTCTACGTCAAGAACCATTCACGTCCACCTGTTTGAGTCCGGTTTCATGCCCCACTATAATGTTTGGACCAAGCACAGAGAAAGAGAGGTTATGTTGGAAGACAATGAAGAAGAAGAGGACGACGACAGCTATCTTGGCCATGGGTTCCCTGAATACGATGATAGAACAATGGGGGAAGAAGCTGAGCCGGTAATGCGGGAAGAAGCTGAGCCGGCAATGCGGGAAGAAGCTAAAGAAGAGGCATCAGATGAGCCCGTTGATGATCTAGGTCGGGCCATTGTCGATGCAAAGAGAAACTGCGCAAGTGATTTGGAGAAGAAGAAGTGGCAGCACATGTTAGAGGATCACAAAAAATTGTTGTACCCGAATTGCGTAGGTGACAAGAAAAAGCTGGCCACCACATTGGAATTGCTGCAATGGAAGGCAGAGAATGGGGTATCTGACAAGGGATTTGGAAAGTTGCTGGTAATGATAAAGGATATGCTTCCAAAGGACAACGAATTGCTCGAGAGTACGTACGAAGCAAAGAAGGTTGTCTGCCCTCTAGGGTTAGAGGTGCAGAAGATACATGCATACCCTAATGATTGCATCCTCTACCGCGGTGAGTACGAGGATTTGAATGCTTGCCTGGTATGTGGTGCATTGCTCTATAAGATCAGCCGCGATGAGCATGGTGATGTCGAGGGCGAGCGCCCCAGGAAGAAGATTCCTGCCAAGGTGATGTGGTATTCTCCTATAATACCACGGTTGAAACATGTGTTCCAAAACAAAGAGCATGAAAAGGCGATGCGATGGCACAGAGAAGACCGTAAGAAAGACGGAAAGTTGAGAGTACCCGCTGATGGGTCGCAGTGGAGAAAAATCGAAAGAAAGTATGGGAAGGAATTTGCAGATGACGCAAGGAGCGTATGGTTTGGTCTAAGCGCAGATGGCATTAATCCTTTTGGGGAGCAGAGCAGCAACCATAGCACCTGGCCTGTGACTCTATATTTGTATAACCTTCCTCCTTGGTTGTGCATGAAGCGGAAGTTCATTATGATGCCAGTGCTCATCCAAGGCCCTAAGCAACCCGGCAACGACATTGATGTGTACCTAAGGTCATTAGTTGAAGAACTCTTACAATTGTGGAATGGAACAGGTGTATGTGCGTGGGATGAGCACATGGGGGAAGAATTTGACCTAAAGGCGTTGCTGTTCATGACCATCAATGATTGGCCTGCTCTCAGTAACCTTTCAGGACAGACAAACAAGGGATACCGCGGATGCACGCACTGTTTGGATAATACCGACAGTATATATTTGAATAGTTGTAAGAAGAATGTGTACCTGGGACATCGTCGATTTCTTCCGAGCAGGCATCCCCTAAAAAAGAAAGGCAAGCATTTCAAAGGTGAGGCGGATCACTGGACGAAGCCTCGCCACCGTACTGGTGCTGATATACATGATATGGTCAAGGATTTGAAGGTGATATTTGGAAAGGGTCCTGGCGGACAACCTGTTCCAAAGGACGCTGACGGACGCGCACCCATGTGGAAGAAGAAATCTATATTTTGGGACCTGCCATATTGGAAAGACCTAGAGGTCCGCTCCGCAATCGACGTGATGCACGTGACGAAGAATCTTTGCGTGACCCTGCTTGGCTTCTTGGGCGTGTATGGGAAGACAAAAGATACACCTGAGGCACGGGAGGACCAGCAACGTATGCACGGAGAAGACGGCATACATCAGGGTCATGCAAGCTATGCTCTTACCAAAGAAAAGAAGGATATCTTCTTTGAATGCCTGCTCAGTATTAAGGTACCATCTGGCTTCTCGTCGAATATAAAGGGAATAATAAACATGGTAGAGAAAAAGTTCCAGAACCTAAAGTCTCATGACTGCCACGTGATTATGACGCAACTGCTTCCGGTTGCATTGAGGGGGCTTCTACCGGAAAACACGATTAGCCATTGTGAAGCTATGTGCATTTCTCAATGCAATCTCTCAGAAGGTAATCGATCCAGAAATCATACCAAGGTTACAGAATGATTTGGTGCAATGTCTTGTCAGTTTCGAGTTGGTGTTCCCACCATCCTTCTTCAACATCATGACGCACGTCCTAGTTCACCTATGCGAAGAGATTAACGTTTTGGGTCCTGTATTTCTACACAATATGTTCCCCTTTGAGAGGTTCATGGGAGTCTTAAAGAAATATGTTCATAACCGTGCTAGGCCAGAAGGAAGCATCTCCAAGGGCCATCAAAATGAGGAGGTCATTGAGTTCTGTATTGACTTTATTCCTGACCTTCAGCCGATTGGTGTTCCTGAATCGCGGCATAAGGGCAGACTGGATGGAAAAGGCACGCTAGGAGGGGAACAAATAATATGTATGGACGGACATTCTCTCACTGAAGCACACTACACAGTTCTACAGAATTCCGCCTTGGTGGCTCCGTATATGGATGAACACAAGAATTTACTACGCTCCAAACACCCGGAGCGGTCTGATGACTGGATTACACGTGAACAAACCAGGAGTTTCGCCAGCTGGTTGCAGACATGTACCATGCATGACACCTCTATTGAAGATGACCTGTACTTGCTGTCCCAGTTACCATCTTTGAATATAATGACTTTCAAAGGGTACGAGATAAGTGGTAATACATTTTACATGATCGCCCAAGATAAGAAGAGCACCAACCAAAACAGTGGTGTCCGTTTTG
Organism: Triticum dicoccoides; assembly: GCF_002162155.2. Classification (NCBI taxonomy): domain Eukaryota; kingdom Viridiplantae; phylum Streptophyta; class Magnoliopsida; order Poales; family Poaceae; genus Triticum; species Triticum dicoccoides. The sequence continues at coordinate 38,140,541 of NC_041385.1, read as the reverse complement.
ATGCAGAAACCAAGACGGGAAAGGAAACATATTATGGTTATATACAGGACATATGGGAACTTGACTATCGACGTGGTTTAAAGGTCCCTTTGTTTCGGTGCAAATGGGTCCATATGACACGAGGCGGGGTAACGGAAGACCCGCAGTACGGAATGACAACAGTGGATCTCAACAATCTTGCGTATGCAGACGAAACATTCGTCCTAGCCAATGATGTGGCACAGGTTTTCTATGTGAAGGACATGTCTACCAAGTCAAGAAAAAGAAAAGATAAGGAAGCGAATGCATCGTACGATGAGCCAAAGCGGCACATAGTTCTTTCTGGGAAGAGAAACATCGTGGGAGTGGATGACAAGACAGACAAGTCAGAAGATTATGAAAGTTTGATGAAATTGCTCCATTCACAGTGAATATTCACCCCAGCATCCCGTTAAATGATGAAGATTTTCCATGGTTACGACGCAAAGGGACACACGCGAAGAAAAAGTTTCACACCCAAAGATCTGGGATGTGATCGGCTTCACTAGCTATCATCACTTTCTTCTGTGTTTCGCACCCAGAGGGGAATCTCTGTAATAGTTAGGGTAGTTATGTGTTTTGGCATTTGAAACGCGAAGAAATTTTATGTGCAAACAAATTCACACTAATTTCAAATAATTCAAAATTTAAACTATTCAAATTTGAAAACTACGGGAACTAACAGAAAGTTTGTAATTTTTTGTACCTAAAGAGGCTGTGTCAGCCTCCGGTCAGGCTATGGCCCCACCATCACCATTTGGTGCCGGTTCGTACCACGAACCGGTACTAATGAGGTTGTGTCAGGTAAGGCTGGGGCCCCACGAGCACCTTTAGTACCGGTTCATGGATGAACCAGACGAAAGCTGTTTTTTAGTCCCACCTCGCGAAGTGAGAGGGACTAGGAGCGGTTTATAAGCCCTGAGTGCAGAGACGATGAAGAAGAGGATCAATGCTCACGTTGCTTAGCTCCAAGCCTTCAGGAATACGGTAGACTGCACGGAGCTATGCGCAGTGCAGTTTACACTATTCCGAAAGGCTTGAAGCAAATTAACAAGCATTCCACCTCTCTTTTATTTTTAATAACTTATTACAACTCCGGACTACTTCTGTTATGGAAAAAACTAATTGCGCGTCGACATTTCGTTTTTTTTAAGTTATAAGTCCAGAATTTGACCATCAAGTTTTACAGAAAAGAAAAAATAGCAGAAAAGAAAGAAAAACTATAGCTGAAAAGAAAAAAACTATATAAAAACTACTCAAAAATAAATAGAAGAAAATAAATATAGCAGAAAAGAAAAAATTACTCAGAAATAAATAGAAGAAAAAATAAAGCAGAAAAGAAAATAAATTATATTTGCTATTTCTCAATCGTTTACAAAATGACCGTGGAATTGAAAATCACTACAAAATGAACTCTAAAAATGTTGAATTTTGGCAAACTAGATGAAAAACTACTCACAAATAAATAGAAGAAAATAAATATAACAGAAAAGAGAAAACTATACAAAAAACTACGCAAAAATAAATAGAAGAAAATAAAGCAGAAAAGAAAAAAACTATAAAAAAAATTGGGGCGCTGCCATGTGGGCCTGATAGGCCACAGGTGTGTAATTACAGGCCTTAAAGGCCCAGCAGACTCACAGGGCAGCGCGCAGAGTTTAGGCCCACAAGCCTGCTATACAGAGGAGTTCGAAGTGGTAGCCGCGGCTGGGTTTATAAACCAGTGCGGCTGCCCTTCGCCCGGCGAGGTGGGACTAAACTTTGGGGTGGCAGCGCGAGGCCTTTAGTACCGGTTGGAGCCACCAACCGGTACTAAAGGGGGGGGGGGGCTTTAGTACCGGTTTGTGCCACCACCCGGTACTAAAGGGGGTCGCTTCCCGCCGCTTGGGCTGGCCAAAACTGGCCTTTAGTACCGGTTGGTGGCACAAACCGGTACTAAAGGCCCCTCCTATATAAACAACAGTTGCGAAAATTTCATTCTCCCTCTGTTTCTTCCTCTGTTTCCGTCGTCTCCGTCGCTGTCGCCACCCCCGT
>NC_041385.1:38106837-38138029 GCF_002162155.2 Triticum dicoccoides | reverse complement strand
GCCGCCCCGGCCCGTCACCGCCCCCGGCCGTCGCCTCGCCGTCGCCTTCGCCCCGCTATGAGCTCTCCCCCTCTAACCCCTCTCCCTCTCCCCGAGCCCATACACACACACACAAGCATGATGAACACACACACACACATATGTATGAATTAATGCATGTATATATTAGTATATACGTATTTTGTATGTTTAATTTGTTTAGATTATTTAGATTATTATTTTTTCACTATTATATATGTATGAATGCATGTTAGATGGATATAATTAGTGTTTAATTAGTATGGAAACTTTTTATATAATGTTGTTTTTCAGTTTTTTAATGGATGTATAGAAGTTGCGTTTTCTGTTTTTAGTGTTAGATGCTTAATTAGTATGAAATAGTACATAGATTTTTGAAATAGTAGAAATGTTAGAAATTTTAGTTATCAAAATCCAATCATTAAAAAAATGTTACTTTTTCCGGGCATATAGCTAGTATTTGTTCTCGACGATGCCCGGCCCGCATCCTCGCCGTCGACCCGTCCGCGACGACGTCTAGCCGACCCATGTCCGAGACTGGGCTCCGCCGGGCTGGCACTGGGAGGTGCTGCTTGGAGGGGCGCGCCGCTTGATGAGGAACCCGGCCCCGGGTCCCGTCGTCGACCCTGATCTCGTTTGGTGGCATTCGCGTGGGCCAGTTTCGGTGCGGAGGGACCCGGCCCCGCCGGAGGTGGTACGTCACCGTGTTAGGGAGGAGGACGAGCACGTCCATCGCTACATGGTTGCGTTAGAGGGCGGCTGGTTCTCCAATACCTGGCAGTATCTTCGGGGATCTCACTTCAGCTATGATCCTGTGAGGGTTCCTTCTCTTTGGGTGTCCACCGCCCGCGCCGCAGGAACCGCGAGTGTCCTAGATTCTTCTGTAGTATTCGATCTTTAATTAGCTAGCCAGTGATGTACTATTCAATATTATATATTATTCGAGACGATGTATTCGAGATTATATCTATTATTCTAGACGAAGTATTCGAGATTATATCTATTATTCGAGACGATGTAATTTGAATGCTAAATTATTTTATATTTCTTTGAATTAGTTAAATAAAAGCTATGGCAGACAATACCGACAGAGAGGGAGAACAGACCATGTTCGATATGATACGTGGGCCAGATGATGATCAGAATGAAGAAGATTATGTGACGGCTCCGAATTTCTAAACAACACCGGAGAGGGTGATATGATATTCGATCGCGACGACCGAATTGATGAAGTCATGAACTACGATTATGACGATGACGAAGAACATGTTGATCCTGAAACAACAAAGACTGGCGAGGTATATATATTTATATAAGCAGGTATCTGGTGATCATCACATGTTTTAAATGACTTGAAGATATATTAACGAATCGATCTTTGTTCTTTCAGCCATCCGGATCGAGCAAATCTTCAGGCAAAAGGACGAAACGAGGCCCGAACAAAAAGTTGAAGGAGGGCGTAAAGTACAATATCGAGGCAGTCAGACCTAATGGCGAACCATTAGCGCCTAAGAAGATTGCGGACAAGTTCGTTCGTCAGTGCGGAGTTCTTGTGAGGACCAACTCCTGATCTCCCTTCAAGAATGGAGAGAGCCAGCAAAAGACAAAATACAAAAAGGCAAAGAGGACGCTGCTCCACGTCCAGATGTTACTTTTGTCGACAAGAATCAAAAAGATCTGCTTTGGCATACTCTCATGGAACATTTCACCCTACCAGATCATTTCACAGAAGCAGATGTGCAGAAAGTCAAGGACGCTGCTCTTAGGAAGATGGCGGTTGCATTCAAGAACCACAAGAATTATGAATGGGACAAGTACATCAAGGGAGGAAGGAAGACTCCAGTATTCGAGGAACACTAGAGAACCAACATGCTCATTGGGACGATTTCGTGAAATTCAAGGATTCGGAATTAGCTAAGGAACGGTCGAGAATAAACAAGAACGATGCCGAAAAAAAGGATAAGTTCCATAAGCTGGGTCCAGGTGGCTATGCGGTGGCAATGCCTAAGTGGGATAAGTCTGAGAAAGAGATGGAGGATGCAGGTGCCACTCCGGTTACTAAGAGCTGGCCCCCCAGGGTTAGGACTTGGTTTTATGCGCATGGGGGGAGTTGGACCCAAAGACAGGCAATGTTTCGACGAGGGCAAGTCTGAAGTGAGCCGACGATGCGATACTTGTTGCAATAGAAGAGGCACGATCGGGGGTGTTCCAGCCCAACAGAGAGAACGACGAGCTTACGCGTGCCCTGGGAAATCCTGAACACCCGGGAAGAACACGAGGCAAGGGCGCTATTCCGTGGTATGAGGGGTTTTCAGACTGGAACACCGACTACAGAACCCGTGCGAGAAAGAAGATTGCGGAGGAGAAGAAGAGGAAGATGGAGGAGAAGCAGAGGAAGCGGGACTATGAATGCCTTCAAGGCCTAGAAGCAAGTCAAGCGGAATTGGTAGGCAAATTCCTGCGGCAGCAGGAGCAGATCGACTCACTTACCCAGCAAAGGGGGTCTCAGCAGCTGCAGCAGCTAGCGAATGATCCAGCATTGGATAGCACCGCCCCATCCATGCCGAGAAGCAGCGTGGGTTCTGCCCTAGACGACGCAATGCTGGGTAGATACCCCGTGGATGACATCACGGAGAACACTAGCAGCGAGCTACACGTCAAAATGAAGAACATATCCATGAAGGTGGCGGACGCCGTTGCTTTTACAAATCCCCCCGAGGCAACCTTCCATTGCAACCCGATTCCAGCGGGCTATGCTCGTGTCTTGGTTGATGAGGTGGTGGACCCATATTCGGAGCTAGAGCTTGACATTCCTGGAGGTGACGACGAGCGCTTTCTCGGAGAGGCCAACTATCGTATCATCCTATGGAAAAAGGATTGCATCATCTTTCGAAGGCCACCGACACCGCGTCAGCCGACTTCTCGTCGAAGTCCGCCACCGAGTCAGCAGTCTCCCGCTCCTGCAAGTCCACCAAGTCCGGCAAAGTGTCAGGCCACTCCGCCTCCAAGTCCGGCAAAGTGTCAGGCTACTCCTCCTCCTCCATGTCCGCCACAGCGTCAGACGTCCACTCCTCCTCCAAGTCCGGCATAACCTCAGGCCACTCCTCCTCCAAGTCCGGCACAGCTTCAGGCGGCCACTCCTCCTCGTCCAACTCAGCCCTGTCAGCCGTCTCCGCCGCCTCAGCAATCACAGAAGAGACACCCCGCAGCTATGGTGTGTAGCGGTATGAGTCGAGGTAGTACAGGAAGTATAGGCGGAGGCAAGCGATATAAATACGGTCCAAGCCTCACGCCTCTTCCGCAGAGGGCTTATGACATGTCCGAGGAGGAAATCGTAGCCATATCGAAGGCCGAGGTGGAAGCCCATTTTGCACCGAAACCGCCACCGCCGCCAAGGGAGAAAGTGCCTGAGGAAACGATTGACCACTTCATTCGTATGGCTCAACCACCAGCTCCCAAGCCTGTTGACACAGACTATGAGCGCCACATCAGGAAGTTAAATCAAGCACGTCTACGTAAGGAGGCGAGCTCGGGATCGAGCAAACAAGAAGGAGCTATCAAAAAATGCGGGAAACCCATTCCCCAGCTAGGAGAACAGGCGGCGCAATCGATCCCCTCGCTTGTTGTGCCAACAACACGTGATAGTACGCGCGCCCAATATTATTGTGGGCAAACAGTTTACGTTCCTGAGGTGGGCAATGTGGTAATAACGGAGGACCATATAATGCAGGCTGAAGTTCTCAAAATCACTGTTGGACAACTCCTCGAGATCGAGCCCATGCCTGTGCTTAGAGAGGATGAAATAAAACGGAAATATGTCCGGGGCCAACCTTTGGTCGAGCCAGACAAGGTCAAGAACCTCCCAACGAGAATGTATGAATTGCATCAATGGTACATGAACATTACCAAGATTTCAGATCAATTGTCCCTCATGGTGAATGTCAAGGAGGATCATTACTTCCATGAGAAAGCTCTGTCCGTTGAGTATTCTGAACTGTTTCAGTTATACAATCAAGACGCACTCGACAAATCTATCGTCAGTTGCTATTGTCTGTAAGTGATTTCTTTCTGTAATTTAAGTCTCAAGCTAGCTGTAGTGATCCTTTTGATCAATCATTACCTGTAATTATCCTCACTATATTCTTTTCTGTGGTATTATGCAGGATGAAGATGTATGAAATGAGAAAAGCTGGACGCTATGGCATTGGGTTAATTGACCCAAACACCGTTAATGAATACAAATGGCGGATAAATCCACATCATCAAAAGGACGTAGAGGACAACATGCTAGAGTTCTTGAAGCGCCTCAAATACAATGAAGATATACTACTTCCTTACAACTTCCAGTGAGTCACACTATCTTGTACTACAAATTCTCTGTTTTTGCCTACTAGCTAGCTACATGTTTTTTCTTACATATGCCCGCTTAATTAAGACATGCAAACGTGTGTGCATGCAGATTTCACTGGGTCTTGTGTATCATTAAAGTTGACGACGGAACAGTTGAAATACTGGACTCGCTACTCAAAGTTAAAACTGACTATAACATCTTGTTTGAGATAGTCAATAGGTAATTTCAATCATTATTAACTATATATCTCGCCCTATTTAGTTCGTCATTTCATGATATGAACTATTTAATAACCCCTCTATTCATTTTCTTTGTCGGCGGGCAGGGCTTGGGCAAGGTTCATCAGCGTCACGGATGGCGAATGGAAAAAAAGCTTCAATGGTTTCGACCCAAGGTAAGTAATTAAGTAGTACTAGCTAGCTATCTAGCTGCCATTATCTGATCAAATTCCATTCTCGTAAAGGCCCTGAAGCAGGCATAGGGGACTGATCTGTGTGCATTATGCGTTTGCGAGAACATTCGCATGATGGCGTCCGAAAGGAGCAGATCTCAAAGACAGGAATGGATACGCTTGTCAGAACACTATTCACAATTTTTACACCATTATCGATATCTAGTCACACAACTAATACACATGCATATTGATCTCCTTCTTAACAGTTCAGAGAGGCGCGGGAGAAGCTCCTAGAAACGGAGCGCGTAGAAGCACTTCAAGAGGAAATAGCGGGATTTTTGCTCGACCAGGTCATAAATCCGAAGGGAGAATACTATTACCCGCTACCGCCCCCATGAAAACCACTTCCAATTGTCATCGTGCTCCGAAGGCACCAATTAGTCTAATGCCACTGGCTCCGAAGGCAACATGTATATGTAGGAGAAATTGTATATAGCTAGCTATACATTTGTGTATGTGTGAATTAATTAATATGGTGGTTTGTGAGACATTGATGATATATATATATGCATGATTGGTTCTACTAGAAATTCTATTTATATATATATATATATATATATATATATATATATATATCATAACGTGTACAATGTGTAGTATTGTAAAATACCAGCAAACGAAAAAGAATTAAAATGGAAACACAAAACTAAATGAAAAAGAAATCATAAAACTAAAAAAAAAAACCTTATAGTACCGGTTGGTATTACCAACCGGTATTAAAGGGCTCCAGCACCCCGGAGCTGGCTCGTGTCACGTGGTTGCCCTTTACCACCGGTTCGTGCTGAACCGGTACTAAAGGGGGGGCCTTTAGTGCCCACACTTTAGTGCCGGTTATGGAACCGGCACTAAAGGGCCTTATGAACCAGTGCTATTGCCCGGTTCTGCACTAGTGTAGGTACATGCATCCAACTTTGTTAGCCAGGAGTGCCCTAGCTGCTGCGACAGCATAAGCACACTGCGGCTCTAGCTCATGCTGATTTCACCTGAGCAATATTTGACATTGATCCAATGTAACAGTGAATGGAAACACTAAACGAGACCTAGGAGCTTGTTGGGATCTCATGTATGCTTTGAGGGAACTTAATGGAGAATTTTATAGGCAGTCCAAACATGTGGTGAAGCCCACTACCCATCAGGGCTATGACCTAGTGTCATTTTGATCTTTGCAGGTGAGAGAATGGGGATGTCTCACCTTCAATCTAACAGCCACCAACACAAGTGACGAAAATAGCCTCCTTTGAAAAAGAAGATAAAACCAACAGAGGAAGTTTGCAGGAAGGGCTTGAAAGCAAGGGAGCTCCTCCCAAAGGTGGTGACGATTCAGATCCACTACTTTGTCTCCTTCAAATTGTGATTCCACATCAATCTACTCCTACCTCTCAACCTTAGCCTGATGTTCCAGCAGCTTTACATACTACCCCTGTGTACATGTAAAATTTACCTTGAACGGCTAACAATATGGTGGGAGAGTCTCTAACCAACATTATACTCTTGACATAATTATTGGTGGAAGACAAACATTTACCCAAGTAAACAGCTTGCCGCCAATTTTCATTTTACTTACATACTCTGAAATCTAATTCATGCTTCTTAAGTTACTAAAGTAGGTATAGATTACAAATTGTTTTTGTTGTTTCACGAAATAATACTCCTCCATTCACTTATACAAGGCCACTATGGAATATACATTTTGCTTCTACATAAGGCCACCAACAGTAATCTAGGCAAAATTAATGATACTTTCTCGTACTAGGAATCATTTTAATACTTGCATACATGCATTCATAATGATAGTCCGCTACTTCCTCCACTCAGTTTTCTTGCATGCATTCAACGTATTAATGATCTGAGTAAATGAAAAGAAAAAGTGACTTGCAAAGCAGACATTGAATTCTACATTGGTACTATCTCCGTCACGTTTTAGAAGGCACACTTGGAAATTCTCTGGGACCAATGTGGTTATCTATTGGTTGTGAGATGGACTTAAAAATAGCATTCACACTACGCATGCATATAGAAATAGCATATCGGAGTACTAATTAGCTACTAGAAATAAATGCAATGCGCCCTAAACCTTGCCTATTATGGAAACGCATGCAAATTTAACTGTGCCTTCTAAACTGTAACGGAGGGAGTACCTATCATTTGTATTTGTGGCCTTCTATATTAAAATGAAGGGAGTATTTTAATTAAACAAAGTGAACAAAGAAGGTATCCAACGGCCATAAAGATACATCCGGCTGGGTTGATTATCAATATGGCATTGTAGTCTTCTGTTACGCTGTTAGTAGTGGTGTTGTAGAACCGCCATGTGCCATGGGTAGCATCACCGGGGCTTCTGGGCACGGCATAACGGACAACGCGGGCACATGGATCACCAGGGTGCTATCTGTCAGAACTGGCGTGTTGTTCACGCGGGCGATCTCAAAGCCCGGGCCCCGGGCAGAAGCGGCAAATTTGACCATTTTGACAATCAGTTCACGGAATGAACTGCCCGTGAAACTATTTCACACCCCTAACCTTTTTGTGTAGCGCCCGCCACGACGGCGCCGCACCCTACTGTGCAGCGCCTAGCACGGGGGCGTTGCACACCAGTCCACCGTGGCAGCCCCTAGGCCCTTACCCAGCAGTGCAACGCCTCCGGGCTAGACGCCACACATGTAATGTGCAGCGCCTTCGTGCTAGGCGCCACACTTGTAAAGTGCAGCGCCTAGAGCGTAGGCGCTGCACTGTGACTTATCCAGCCACTTGGCTGCCCCCCCCTCCCCCACCCCCATACCCCACACTCTCCCACTCTCCTCCCCGAGCTTTGCCCCCTCTCCCACTCTCTCCCCCTCTCAAATCCTCTCCCAAATCTTGCAAATTTGAAGAATTTGTCCGTGGATTTCAAAGTAAAACCCTCCCTCAAAGTAATATTCTCCGATCCCCTTGTTTTGATCCAAGTAAAGTTCCCATTGCTCATTTGTTGCTAGTTTGGGGAAACCCTAGTTTTGTTTGGATCTAGAGATTTGCATGAAGATGTGAGATGTTTAGGCTTTGTTAGTATGCTAGGGTTATTCTTATGGGTGTTCTTATGTTGGTGCTAGGGTTAGGTTTAGGGCTAGGGTTATGGTTATGGTTATGGTTAGGGTTAGGGTTAGGGTTGTTGTTTGATATATATATTAGGGTTTCTATTCCGTGTTAATCCTTGTATTAGTACTCATGGAAGCAATGTTACCTTGTGTTTTTGGAATGCTTATAGGGATGGGAAGAACATGTGTGTTTGTTCATCATGGGGACAAGGACGCCTTTTTGAAAGGCAATGTAGAACCGGATCTGGATGAGGTTGACATGGTGTTTGATAGTAGTCCTAGCTATGCGGAGCTCTTGCAACAAGTTAGGGAAGATTTGAATTGGACGGACCCTAGTGATATCATAGAGTTGGAGGGAAGGCATAATGTTGGTTTTGGAATGCACATCCGTTGGAAGACAATGCGTGTCAACTCGGAGCAACGTTGGGTTGCATACAAGGAGACGGTGGCCGAATCACTAGACAAGTCTCTTGAGTTATTTGCAACGAAGAAGGTTGATTCAAGTTTGCATTTGGACTTGAACCGGAACCCCTCCCCTTTGGTTGCTAGTAGCCCCACACCCTTGAAGCGAGATGAAATTGTTGAACCTCTTTTGACCCAAGAAGTGAGGCCAACATTGAGCCCGTTTACAAACAATCAAGATGAAGCTTTGCAAGAGGACAATGATGAGTATGCGGACGATGACAATGAAGTTGATCTCCATGACAACAATGTGGGTGATCTCGACAAATATCACTTGCAAGAGATAATGGACCCTTCCATCCCTTTTTCCCGTGCATATGCATCGGACTCGGATGATGATGGTCCCGATGAACAAGTTGATGCGGAGGGGTTCACGGTGAAGGAGGCCGAAGCTTTCGAGAAGGTATTTGGTCGGGATCATCGGACTACATTGTTCAAGGATGTTAGTCTCGCGGATGAAGCCGTGGTAGATGGTGGCCAATGTGTACCTCTTGGGGTTAGGCCAAGCTCTCATCGTGATTTGGGAGACGACAAGAACCGGATTGCTAACGGTTCTAAGTTCGACACCTTCTTGGAATTGAAGATGTGGCTCGACAACTACTCGGTTACGCATTATCATCCACACAAGGTGGTGCACTCGGACGTCAAAGTGCGCTACACGGTTGCATGTGCCTGTGAAGATGAAATATGTCCATGGATTGTGTGTGCAAGACCATGGAAAGGAGTTCCCACTTGGCACGTAGTGAGTTGTGTGCCAACTCACATGTGCCAAGGCAAAAGGGTGGATGGCAAGATTGTGTCCCAAAACCACAAACAACTCACGTCCGAGTTCATCGCTTACAGGCTCTCCAACTCAATATCCACACTTCCAACAATGAGCGTCCAACATGTCATTGACCTTGTGAAAGCCATCTTTCACTACAAGGTGAAGTACGACAAGGCATGGAAGGCGAAGCAAGCCGCATTTAAGATGTTGTATGGTACTTGGGAGGAAGCATACAACCGAATCCCTAGGTTGTTGTTAGCCATGGCCGCGACAAACCCGGGCATGGTTCATGTGGTCGAGCCTCATGGGCACCAAACAACGGTTCATGAAGGAAGGAAAGTCAGAGTATTTGGCCGTGCTTTTTGGGCGTTCGAGCAATGTGTGAGGGCTTTCAAACATTGTAGGCGGTCATCGCAATTGATGGCACGTTCTTGACCGGACAATACAAGGGCACCTTGTTGGTTGCGATAGCAAGTGATGCCAATAACCGGGTGTTGCCATTGGCATTTACTTTGGTTGAGGTGGAAAACAATGACAACTGGGAGTGGTTTCTACATCTTTTGATGACGAAGGTGTTACCCGCTCAAAGGGAAATTTGTGTCATATCGGATCAGCATCAAGGAATTCTTAACGCGGTGGAGATTGACATTCCCGGGCATGCTCCGTTGCACCATCAATGGTGCATGAGGCACTTTTGTTCGAACTTCCATAGGGCATGTGGCCTTAAGGAGTTGGCCGATGATCGTCAAGATTGTTTTCTTGCTTTCTCCGAGAAGCGCTTCACCACTTTGTACCACAAATTGCTCGCACACAAAAAACTTGATGCCGGGGGTCAAGACTTTCTCAATAGGCACATTCAATATTGGAACAAGTGGGCACGTGCCTATGATGAAGATGGCCGGAGATACGTTCAAATGACAAGCAATATGGCGGAAAGCTTCAATAGGGTGCTCAAAGGTGCACGTGGATTACCCGTGACGGCAATAGTTCAATACACATTTGACAAGATGAATGCGTACTTTGTAAAGTACTCGATGGAAACCGATGCACAAATAGCGGGTGAGAACCCACGGAAGTACAAGTACAAGTTCCCACCCAAAGTTGATGAATGGTTGGTATTTCAATCACGGAAGGCGGACTCAGAAGAAGCTATATTATATGACAACGAAGAGTGGAAGTATGAAGTGAAAGAGCCAGGAGGAACCACAAACGATGGCCGGCAATATGGAGGTCGGGCTTTCAAGGTGTCGTTAACACAATATGATTGCACTTGCGGGAGGCCGTTGTTGCTTCATCTCCCATGCTCACACTTGTATACCGCCGGTCGCGTTAGGAATGTGGACATCAATCACCCACGCACCGTGAGGGAGTCGGAGTTAGCAATCATGACGGTCAAGAAAACATGGGCTCCCCGCTTTCACGCGTACTTTGACCAATCACAATGGCCGGAGTATCATGGAGTTCAACTAAGGCCGGATCCGGAGTTGAAGGTTTTTAAACGGGGTAGACGTCAGACAAAGCGTCTTAGAGGAGACATGGACGGATGGGGCCATGGTGGCTTCCGCGAAGCGGGCAACGACCAATTCCAAGAGCCTTGTGAGAGCTCCCGTTGTGGGGAGTGCAAAGGTTATGGCCACAACAAAAGAAAATGTATGAAACCAAGGAAAAGGTCCAAGACAAATGATGCAAGCACAAGCCAACCTAGTGGTAGCCAACCTAGTGGTAGCCAACAAGTGCCAAGGCAACAAGTGGTAGCCAACCTAGTGGTAGCCAACAAGTGCCAAGCCAACCAAGTGGTCGCCAACAAGTGCCAAGCCAACCAAGTGGTAGCCAAAGAGGATCTAGGCAACAAAGAGGTCGGCAACTAGGACTTACAAGAGGCCGTGGTGGTGGTAGAGCTCGTGGTTCTAGTCTAGGCCGTGGTGGTGGTAGAGCTCGTGGTGGTGGCAATGGTCGTGGTGATGGTCTAGGCCTTGGTGATGGTCTTGGCCTTGGTGGTGAACTTGGCCGTGGTGATGGACAAGGGCAAGTTCATTATAGAGGAATGTTTGGATACCTAGATGGACCGTTTCCGTATGTTCCTCACTAACTATAATGTATCATATGTTCTTGTTTTTCATATGTTCTTGTTTTTCATATGTGCTTCCATTTGTTCTTATTGTCGTTACTAACCATTGTGTTTTACTCATTGTAGGTATGGCGGCTTCCCAACCCAACAAACCAACGATGAAGGGCGAAGATGAGATGGCGGGATGGTGGCAGAAGGCTGCGAAGAAGCTTAGAGATGAGGATGCAGCCAAGCAAAAGAAGAAGAAGGAAGAGGAGCTTGAGAAGGAGAGGAAGGCAAGAGAGAGAGCGTCAAATGCGATGCGCGCTAGGGAGGATGCGTTGGTGAGGAAATGTGAGGAGGCACAGAAGAAGCGTCTAAAGGATTTTCAAGAAAAAACCATGAAGCTTTGGGCAATTGCAGCTGAAAAAGAAGAGAGGGACAATCAGATATTCATGGAAAGGGTGGTTAAGGAGGCTCACCTCATAAGAAAAAGGGAGGAGGAAGAGGAAGAAGAGAGGAAGAAGAACAAGGGAAAGGGGCCTTGTGAAGGAAATATGCCCTAGAGGCAATAATAAAGTTATTATTTATTTCCTCATATCATGACAAATGTTTATTATTCATGCTAGAATTGTATTAACCGGAAACATAATACATGTGTGAATACATAGACAAACATAGTGTCACTAGTATGCCTCTACTTGACTAGCTCGTTTATCAAAGATGGTTATGTTTCCTAGCCATGGACAAAAGAGTTGTCATTTGATTAACGGGATCACATCATTAGAAGAATGATGTGATTGACATGACCCATTCCGTTAGCCTAGCACTTGATCGTTTAGTATATTGCTATTGCTTTCTTCATGACTTATACATGTTCCTGTAACTATGAGAAATATGCAACTCCCGTTTACCGGAGGAACACTTTGGGTGCTACCAAACGTCACAACGTAACTGGGTGATTATAAAGGAGTACTACAGGTGTCTCCGAAGGTACATGTTGAGTTGGCGTATTTCGAGATTAGGTTTTGTCACTCCGATTGTCGGAGAGGTATCTCTGGGCCCTCTCGGTAATCCACATCACTATAAACCTTGCAAGCAATGTGACCAATGAGTTGGTTACGGGATGATGCATTACGTAACGAGTAAAGAGACTTGCCGGTAATGAGATTGAACTAGGTATTTGATACCGACGATCAAATCTCGGGCAAGTAACATACCGATGATAAAGGGAACAACATATGTTGTTATGCGGTTTGACCGATAAAGATCTTCGTAGAATATGTAGGAGCCAATATGGACATCCAGGTTCCGCTATTGGTTATTGACCAAGAATAGTTCTAGGTCATGTCTACATAGTTCTCGAACCCGTAGGGTCCGCACGCTTAAGGTTTCGATGACAGTTATATTATGAGTTTATGAATTTTGATGTACCGAAGGAGTTCGGAGTCCCGGATGAGATCGGGGACATGACGAGGAGTCTCGAAATGGTCGAGACGTAAAGATCGATATATTGGACGACTATATTCGGAGTTCGAAAAGGTTCCAAGTGATTCGGGTATTTTTCGGAGTACCGGAGAGTTACGGGAATTCGCCGGGGAGTATATGGGCCTTATTGGGCCATACGAGAATAGAGGAGAGAGGCTGAAAGGAAGGAGGTGCACAGCCCCCTTCTGGTCCGAATTGGACAAGGGGTGCGGCCCCCTTTTCCTTCCTCCTCTCCCCCTCTTTCCTTCTCTCCTACTCCAACAAGGAAGGGGGGGAGTCCTACTCCCGGTGGGAGGAGGACTCCTCCTGGCGCGCCCCTCTTGGCCGGCTGCACCTCCCCCCTCCCTCCTTTATATACGGGGGCAGGGGGGCACCTGTAGGCACAACAACACAAGTTGATCTACGGATCGTTCCTTAGCCGTGTGCGGTGCCCCCCTCCACCATATTCCACCTCGGTCATATCGTCGCGGAGTTTAGGCGAAGCCCTGCGCCGGTAGTACATCATCATCGGCACCACGCCGTCGTGCTGACGGAACTCATCCCCGACGCTTTGCTGCATCGGAGCCCGGGGATCGTCATCGAGCTGAATGTGTGCTGAACTCGGAGGTGCCGTACGTTCGGTGCTTGGATCGGTCGGATCGTGAAGACGTACGACTACATCAACCGCGTTGTGCTAACGCTTCCGCTTACGGTCTACGAGGGTACGTGGACAACACTCTCCCCTCTCGTCGCTATGCCATCACCATGATCTTGCATGTGCGTAGGAAATTTTTTGAAATTACTACGTTCCCCAACAGTGGCATCCGAGCCTAGGTTTTATGCGTTGATATTATATGCACGAGTAGAACACAAGTAAGTTGTGGGAGATACAAGTCATACTGCTTACCAGCATGTCATAATTTGGTTCGGCGGTATTGTGAGATGAAGCGGCCCGGACCGACATTACGCGTACGCTTACGCGAGACTGGTTTCACCGTTGCGAGCACTCGTGCTTAAAGGTGGCTGGCGGGTGTCTGTCTCTCTCACTTTAGCTAAATCGAGTGTGGCTACGCCCGGTCCTTGCGAAGGTTAAAACAGCACCAACTTGACGAACTATCGTTGTGGTTTTTATGCGTAGGTAAGAACGGTTCTTGCTAAAGCCCGTAGCAGCCACATAAAATTTGCAACAACAAAGTAGAGGACGTCTAACTTGTTTTTGCAGGGCACGTTGTGATGTGATATGGTCAAGACGTGATGCTATATTTTATTGTATGAGATGATCATGTTTTGTAACCGAAGTTATCGGCAACTGGCAGGAGCCATATGGTTGTCGCTTTATTGTATGAAATGCAAACGCCCTGTAATTGCTTTACTTTATCTCTAAGCGGTAGCGATAGTCGTAGAAGCAATAGATGGCGTAACGACAATGATGCTATGATGGAGATCAAGGTGTCGCGCCGGTGACGATGGTGATCACGACGGTGCTTCGAAGATGGAGATCACAAGCACAAGTTGATGATGGCCATATCATATCACTTATATTGATTGCATGTGATGTTTATCCTTTATGCATCTTATCTTGCTTTGATTGACGGTAGCATTTTAAGATGATCTCTCACTAATTATCAAGAAGTGTTCTCCCTGAGTATGCACCGTTGCGAAAGTTCTTCGTGCTGAGACACCACATGATGATCGGGTGTGATAGGCTCTACGTTCAAATACAACGGGTGCAAAACAGTTGCACATGCGGAATACTCGGGTTAACTTGACGAGCCTAGCATATACAGATATGGCCTCGGAACACGGAGACCGAAAGGTCGAGCGTGAATCATATAGTAGATATGATCAACATAATGATGTTCACCATTGAAACTACTCCATCTCACGTGATGATCGGACATGGTTTAGTTGATTTGGATCACGTGATCACTTAGATGACTAGAGAGATGTCTGTCTAAGTGGGAGTTCTTAAGTAATATGATTAATTGAACTTAAATTTATCATGAACTTAGTCCTGGTAGTATTTTGCAAATTACGTTGTAGATCAATAGCTTGCGTTGTTGCTTTCATATATTTATTTCGATATGTTCCTAGAGAAAATTGTGTTGAAAGATGTTACTAGCAATGATGCGGATTGGATCCGTGATCTGAGGTTTATCCTCATTGCTGCACAGAAGAATTATGTCCTTAATGCACCGCTAAGTGACAGACCTATTGCAGGAGCAGATGCAGACGTTATGAACGTTTGGCTAGCTCAATATGATGACTACTTGATAGTTTAGTGCACCATGCTTAACGGCTTAGAATCGGGATTTCAAAGACGTTTTGAACGTCATGGACCATATGAGATGTTCCAGGAATTGAAGTTAATATTTCAAGCAAATACCCGAGTTGAGAGATATGAAGTCTCCAACAAGTTCTATAGCTAAAAGATGGAGGAGAATCGCTCAACTAGTGAGCATGTGCTCAGATTGTCTGGGTACTTCAATCGCTTGAATCAAGTGGGAGTTAATCTTCCAGATAAGATAGTGATTGACAGAATTCTCTAGTCACCATCACTAAGTTACTTGAACTTCGTGATGAACTATAGTATGCAAGGGATGACGAAAACAATTCCCGAGCTCTTCGTGATATTGAAATCGACGAAGGTAGAAATCAAGAAAGAGCATCAAGTGTTGATGATTGACAAGACCACTAGTTTCAAGTAAAGGGCAAAGGGAAAGAAAGGGAACTTCAAGTGGAAAGACAAGCAAGTTGTCACTCCTGCGAAGAAGCCCAAAGCTGGACCATAGCCTGAAACTGAGTGCTTACACTGCAAAGGAAATGGTCACTGGAAGCGGAAATGCCCTGAACATTTGGTGGATAAGAAGGATGGCAAAGTGAACAAAGGTATATTTGATATACAGGTTCTTGATATGTGCCTTACTAGTGTTTATAGTAGCCCCTGAGTATTTGATACTTGTTCAGTTGCTAAGATTAGTAACTCAAAACAGGAGTTACAGAATAAACAGAAACTAGTTGAGGGTGAAGTGATGATGTATGTTGGAAGTGGTTCCAAGATTGATATGATCATCATCGCACACTCCCTATACTTTCAAGATTAGTGTTGAACCTAAATAAATGTTATTTGGTGTTTGCGTTGAGCATGAATATGATTTGATCATGTTTATTGCAATACGGTTACTCATTTAAAATCAGAGAATAATTGTTGTTCTGTTTAAATGAATAAAACCTTTGATGGTCATACACCCAATGAAAATAGTTTGTTGGATCTCGGTCGTAGTGATACACATATTCATAATATTGATGCCAAAAGATGCAAAGTTGATAATGATAGTGCAACTTATTTGTGGCACTGCCGTTTGGGTCATATCGGTGTAAAGCGCATGAAGAAACTCCATAAAGATGGATTTTCGGAATCACTTGGTTATGAATCATTTGATGCTTGCGAACCGTACCTTTTGGGCAACATGACTAAAACTCCGTTCTCCGGAACAATGGAACAAGCTACTGACTTATTGGAAATAATACATACCGATGTATGCGATCCAATGAGTGTTGATGCTCGTGGAAAGTATCGTTATTTTCTGACCTTCACAAAATGATTTAAGCAGATATGGGTATATCTACTTGATGAAACATAAGTATGAAATAGTTGAAAGGTTCAAAGAATTTCAGAGTGAAGTGGAAAATCATCGTAACAAGAAAATAAAGTTTCTGCGATCTTATCGTGGAGATGAATATTTGAGTTACGAGTTTGGTCTTTAATTAAAACAATGTGGAATAGTTTCACAAACTCACGCCACCGGGAACACCACAATGTAATGGTGTGTCCGAAAGTCATAATCGTACTTTACTAGATATGGTGTGATGTATGATATCTCTTATCAGTTTACCACTATTGTTTTGGGGTTATGCATTAGAGACAGCTGCATTCACGTTTAATAGGGCACCATCTAAATCCGTTGAGGCGACACCGTATGAACTATAGTTTAGCAGTAAATCAAAGCTGTCATTTCTTAAAGTTTGGAGTTGCGATGCTTATATGAAAAAGGTTTTCAACTTGATAAGCTCGAACCCAAATCGGAGAAGTTTGTCTTCATAGAATACCCAAAGGAAACTGTTGGGTACACCTTCTATCACAGATCCGAAGGCAAAACATTCGTTGCCAAGAATGGATCCTTTCTAGAGAAGAAGTTTCTCTCGAAAGAAGTGAGTGGGAGGAAAGTAGAACTTGATGAGGTAACTGTACCTGCTCTCTTATTGGAAATTAGTTCATCACAGAAATCTGTTCCTGTGACTACTACACCAATTAGTGAGGAAGTTAATGATGATGATCATTAAACTTCAGATTAAGTTACTATAGAACCTCATAGGTCTTACAGAGTAAGATCCGCACTAGAGTGGTACGGTAATCCTGTTCTGGAAGTTATGTTACTAGACCATGACGAACCTATGAACTATGAAGAAGCGATGGTGAGCCCAGATTCCGCAAAACGGCTTGAGGCCATGAGATCTGAGATAAGATCCATGTATGAAAACAAAGTATGGACTTTGATTGACTTGCCCAATGATCGGCGAGACATTGAGATTAAATGGATCTTCAAGAGGAAGACGGACGCTGATAGTGTTACTATCTACAAAGCTATAATTGTCGCAAAAGGTTTTCGACAAGTTCAAGATGTTGACTACGATGAGAGTTTTTCACTCGTATCTATGCTTAAGTCTGTCTGAATCATGTTAGCAATTGCCGCATTTTATGAAATCTGGCAAATGTATAAACAAAACTGCATTCCTTAATGGTTTTCTTAAAGAAGAGTTGTATATGATGCAACCAGAAGGTTTTGTCAATCCTAAAGATGCTAACAAATTGTGCAAGCTCCAGCGATCCATCTATGGACTGGTGCAAGCATCTCGAAGTTGGAATATATGCTTTGATGAGTTGATCAAAGCATATGGTTTTATACAGACTTTTGAAGAAGCCTGTATTTACAAGAAAGTGAGTGGGAGCTCTATAGCATTTCTAATATTATATGTGGATGACATATTGTTAATTAGAAATGATATGGAAATTCTGGATAGCATGAAAGGATACTTGAATAAGAGTTTTTCAAAGCAAGACCTCGGCGAAGCTGCTTAGACATTGAGCATCAAGATCTATATAGATAGATCAAGACGCTTGATAAGATTTTTCAATGAGTACATACCTTGATAAATTTTTGAAATAGTTCAAAATGGAACAGTCAAAGAAGGAGTTCTTGCCTGTGTTACAAGGTGTGAAGTTGAGTAAGACTCAAGACCCGACCATTGCATAAAATAGAAAGAGAATGAAAAGTCATTCCCTATGCCTCAGTCATAGGTTCCATAAAGTATGATATGCTGTGAACCAGACCTATTGTATACCTTGCTCTGTGTTGGGCAAAGGAATACAATTTTGATCTAATAAGTAGATCACCGGACATGGGTCAAGAATATCCTTAGTGAGGACTAAGGAGATGTTTCTCGATTATAGAGGTGATAAAAGAGCCCATCGTAAAAGTTACAACGATGCAAGCTTTTACACCAATCCAGATGACTCTAAGTCTCAATCTGGATACATATTGAAAGTGGGAGCAATTAGCTAGAGTAGCTCCATGCAGAGCATTGTGGACATAGAATATTTGCGAAATACATACGGCTTTGAATATGACAGACTCGTTGACTAAGCTTCTCTCACGAGCAAACATGATCATACCTTAGTACTCTTTTGGGTGTTAATCACATAGCGATGTGAACTAGATTATTGACTCTAGTAAACCTTTTGGGTGTAGATCACATGACGATGTGAACTATGGGTATTAATCACATACAGATGTGAATATTGGTGTTAAATCGATGTGAACTAGATTATTGACTCTAGTGCAAGTGGGAGACTGAAGGAAATATGCCCTAGAGGCAATAATAAAGTTATTATTTATTTCCTCATATCATGATAAATGTTTATTATTCACGCTAGAACTGTATTAACCGGAAACATAATACATGTGTGAATACATAGACAAACATAGTGTCACTAGTATGCCTCTACTTGACTAGCTCGTTTATCAAAGATGGTTATGTTTCCTAGCCATGGACAAAAGAGTTGTCATTTGATTAACAGGATCACATCATTAGAAGAATGATGTGATTGACATGACCCATTCCGTTAGCCTAGCACTTGATCGTTTAGTATATTGCTATTGCTTTCTTCATGACTTATACATGTTCCTGTAACTATGAGAAATATGCAACTCCCGTTTACCGGAGGAACACTTTGGGTGCTACCAAACATCACAACGTAACTGGGTGATTATAAAGGAGTACTACAGGTGTCTCCGAAGGTACATGTTGAGTTAGCGTATTTCGAGATTAGGTTTTGTCACTCCGATTGTCAGAGAGGTATCTCTGGGCCCTCTCGGTAATGCACATCACTATAAGCCTTGCAAGCAATGTGACCAATGAGTTGGTTACGGGATGATGCATTACGTAACGAGTAAAGAGACTTGCCGGTAACGAGATTGAACTAGGTATTGGATACCGACGATCAAATCTCGGGCAAGTAACATACCGATGACAAAGGGAACAACGTATGTTGTTATGCGGTTTGACCGATAAAGATCTTCGTAGAATATGTTGGAGCCAATATGGGCATCCAGGTTCCGCTATTTGTTATTGACCAAGAATAGTTCTAGGTCATGTCTACATAGTTCTCGAACCCGTAGGGTCCGCACGCTTAAGGTTTCGATGACAGTTATATTATGAGTTTATGAGTTTTGATGTACCGAAGGAGTTCGGAGTCCCGGATGAGATCGGGGACATGACGAGGAGTCTCGAAATGGTTGAGACGTAAAGATCGATATATTGGACGACTATATTCGGAGTTCGAAAAGGTTCGAGTGATTCGGGTATTGTTCGGAGTACCGGAGAGTTACGGGAATTCGCCGTGGAGTATATGGGCCTTATTGGGCCATACGGGAATAGAGGAGAGAGGCTGAAAGGAAGGAGGTGCGCAGCCCCCTTCTGGTCCGAATTGGACAAGGGGTGCGGCCCCCTTTTCCTTCCTCCTCTCCCCCTCTTTCCTTCTCTCCTACTCCAACAAGGAAGGGGGGGAGTCCTACTCCCGGTTGGAGGAGGACTCCTCCTGGCGCGCCCCTCCTGGCCGGCCGCACCTCCCCCCTCCCTCCTTTATATACGGGGGCAGGGGGGCACCTCTAGGCACAACAACACAAGTTGATCTACGGATCGTTCCTTAGCCGTGTGCGGTGCCCCCCTCCACCATATTCCACCTCGGTCATATCGTCGCGGAGTTTAGGCGAAGCCCTGCGCCGGTAGTACATCATCATCGGCACCACGCCGTCGTGCTGACGGAACTCATCCCCGAAGCTTTGCTGGATCGGAGCCCGGGGATCGTCATCGAGCTGAACGTGTGTTGAACTCGGAGGTGCCGTACGCTCGGTGCTTGGATCGGTCGGATCGTGAAGACGTACGACTACATCAACCGCGTTGTGCTAACGCTTCCGCTTACGGTCTACGAGGGTACGTGGACAACACTCTCCCCTCTCGTTGCTATGCCATCACCATGATCTTGCATGTGCGTAGGAAATTTTTTGAAATTACTATGTTCCCCAACACCTTGCTCTACGCAATAAAGCTATTATGTCTCCTCTTTGATTTGGTTGTGAACTACTATGTGTCGTGAACTACTATGTCTCCTCGATTTGGTTGTGAACTACTATGTGTCGTGAACTACTATGTCTCCTCCTCGATTTGGTTGTAATAACTACTATGTGTCGTGAACTACTATGTCTCCTCCTCGATTTGGTTGTAAGAACTACTATGTGTCGTGAAGTACTATGTGTTATGAACTACTATGTTTGCTATGTATCAATCCTACTTCACATCATCTTACTATGTTTACATATGCTAAAAAAATCACTAAGTCCAAGTGCAACGCCTAGCACAGAGGCGCTGCACTATGGTGTGTGGCGCCTCCAGTCTAGGCGCTGCACAGGTCTGTAGCTAACCAGAGAGCAACAGAATGTATGTCAAGCTACAGACCTGTGCAGCGCCTAGCGCGGAGGCGTCACACTCCATAGTGCAACGCCTACAACAGAGGCGCTGCACTGTGGTGTGTGGCGCCTCTATGCTACGCGCTGCACAGGTCTGTAGCTATCCAGAGAGCAACATAATGTATGTCAAGCTACAGACCTGTGCAGCGCCTAGCGCGGAGGCGTCACACTCCACAGTGCAATGCCTATAGCAGAGGCGCTGCACTGTGGTGTGTGGCGCCTCCATGCTAGGCGCTGCACAGGTCTGTAGCTATCTAGAGAGCAACAGAATGTATGTCAAGCTACAGACCTGTGCAGCGCCTAGCGCGGAGGTGTCACACTCCATAGTGCAACGCCTACAGCAGAGGCGCTGCACTGTGGTGTGTGGCGCCTCCATGCTAGGCGCTGCACAGGTCTGTAGCTATCCAGAGAGCAACATAATGTATGTCAAGCTACAAACCTGTGCAGCGCCTAGCATGAAGGCGTCACACTCCATAGTGCAGCGCCTGTGCGCTAGGCGTTGCACAATGGGGTGTGGCGCCTCCGTTCAAGGCGCTGCATAAACACTTAGCGACTTTTTTGGCCAAAACTGGAGGCCAACCTTCTATTTCTCTCTGGATAGCTACAGACATGTGTGACACCTAGCCTGGAGACGCCACAATCCATAGTGCAGCGCCTGCGAGCTGGGCGTTGCACTATGGAGTGTGACGCCTCTAGGCTAGGCGCTGCACAAACACTTAGCGAATTTTTTGGCCAAAACTGGAGGCCAACCTTCTGTTGCTCTCTGGATAGCTACAGACATGTGTGACGCCTAGCCTGGAGGCGCCACAATCAATATTGCAGCGCCTGCGAGCTGGGCGTTGCACTATGGAGTGTGACGCCTCCAGGCTAGGCGCTGCACAAACACTTAGCGAATTTTTTGGCCAAAACTGGAGGCCTACCTTCTGTTGCTCTCTGGATAGCTACAGACATGTGTGACTCCTAGCCTGGAGGCGCCACACTCCATAGTGCAGCGCCTGCGTGCTAGGCATTGCACTATGGAGTGTGACGCCTCCAGGCTAGGCGTCGCACAGGTCTGTAACTTCTCCTTCGCTCTGTTGCTCTTTGTTGCTCCAGTTTTGCATCACAGATAGTTGCATCACAGAATAAGCATTACTAAGAGATTTAAGTTAAACATTACCACCAACATAGAGTTCAACACATAGAATGACCATCACGACAAGTTCGACATTACCACCAACATAGCTACCATTACTACCATTACTAAAAGAGAATGACGACTAGTTCCTTCCGTGCTTGTTGGCTCCTCCCCCTCTCTTGGAGCTTATCTTCTTCACCTTCCTAGGAAGACGAACCCGCTCCGGCTCTGGCTCCAGTTCCTCCACGTCATCCACATCGTCATCCAAATAATCGTCCAAAGCCGCCATCCGCGAGGTGCCGACCGTCCTTTTTCCTCTTTGGGTGAAGTCCTCAGGTGTGTATTTCTTGAATCCCTTCCTAGGCTTTAACTCGTATGCAGACCGAACCTTGTAGGTCCCCAAGGTCATATCATCAGGAACCTATGCATCCACAAAAGATATGGAAAGACCGTGTGTGAGAATATAGTTAGCAATGCATCAACAACTGGATATATAACCTCAGGCCATACCTCTTGGGTGAGCACACCCACATCTTGGGTGACCACACCCACATCCTCATCGTCCAAAGGATTAGCATGGCCAGAAGTTGGATCTGATGGTGTCACCGACCTAGAACGTTCTGGTGATACATACTTGGGGTCACGACAACCGAAAAGGTTTGACAGCCGCCTTAACTTTTGGCCCTGGCGCTGCAACATGAACAAGTGAATGAGACATCGAACGTAGCAACACATGTTAAGTGCTAGTTTGAAGGAGATGTGAACCTTAATGAATGCTGAAAGTGCACCTTCCCCATCGCTTTTGCCAGCCGGGGTTGTTTCCAGAATAGTGTCGGTCTCATCAGCTGCTTTCTTGATCTGGGCACGCTATGAACAGAAACGGTATTAACGTGTTAGGCAAGTGAAGATGTGAATAGTGCGAATTGAAAAGCAAAAAGGGCAAATACCACAAAGTTCATCATTGGCCCCGCAGAGATCATCCTGACTAATGCGTTGTACTGGTGCTGGGCTACCTCATCAAAGACGGTGGGTTCTTCCAAAATCTCATCATCATACGCCAGCTTGCATACCTCCACACGGGTGACGCCTAGAAACCATGTTAGATAGTTGTTGAACACAATCGGGCAGTGCTCACGAAGCTTGGCTCGTTTTCCAGCCCTAGCTTGCTCCACAGCAAGCGCCCACTGTATGACATAGTTGTTGTGATGCTTCGCCCAATCCTTGATCTTCTGCTGCTTTTTCCTATCCAACCTGCAAGTTAGAAACATAATATTAGCATCATCGAAACCGCCGAGAAGCTGCTAATTGCTCAAGGTTGATTATATCTTACGCGTGTAGCACTATGGAGGTGTCCTCCCACTCCGGCGGGTGTGGCATGAACAAACCAAACTGGCGGTACACCCGATGTGGCAGGTGAAGCTCAACCGCCCAGTTGCATATGAGTGGACACCACATATGCCAGAGATCCCTATCCCTAGTGCACATCGGATTCAGCCTGAACTCTATAGGGTTCCCAAAACTCTCTCCTTTTCCATACGGTGCCCATTCAACCTACAAAATGGGATAGAATGCAAAATTGATATCGAGTTACGATGGAAGCATGATAATAACTTATGCAATGTTGATTCACCTGCTCAGGCGTGATCGCGTCCATCTCGCTCCTGTACAGCTTGTACATGACCGAGGGATCATCCGTCATCTCATTTAACACATCCCACTTGTAAGCCCAAGTGGGGAGCCGTAGTGGGTCGTCTTTCTCGTCCCAATCATCGAACTTCACGGTCTTCGGTCGTCCAACCGGCAAACGCTCCCAGCTCCATATGGAAAGTGCGAGCAAACAACCACCAATACCTCCAGATAGCCTACAACAGGCTTCGTCCAACTGCACATAAAAGAGAACATGGTTGAGTTAACAGCAAGATCGCATTCATAATGTACCAATGAATTGAAACAGAAACAACTTCATACCTGTTTATACAAGTAAGCCAGTGTCGCCGAACCCCAACTCCATTTGCTATCGAAGACGGTCAACGCCTTGAGCCACATCCATGGAGCATTCTTTCCTGTGCCATCAGCAAACATACTCCTGGATATCACGTACCATATGTAGACACGAGCATATGTCTTCACCGTGTCCTCATCAGCATCCTCAGGGCAATTACTGAAGTTTGATACAATCCACGTGAAAGTAGCATCGCCTGCGACTCTTTCCTTCTTCTTGCCTTCTACTTCTGGTTCCCGCGGGTCCGGAGGAACCATACCGATAAGGGCAAGCATTTGCTCGCGCCACCCATCAGAATCGGTGCTCATACATAGCTATATCCTGGAGCGTCACGGTCATCTCCCCAGTCCGAAGATGGAAAGTGTGTGTCTCCGGCCTCCAATGATCAATAAGCGTGGTGAGTGCTGGAGCATTGTTGGGTGGCGTCGACCGGCTGACCAACTGAATGAAAGGGAGAAGTCCTGTCTCCCTAACATACGGCGTGTACCGCTCATCATAGCGCATCCATCCAAGGTTGACCCCGTGAGCCCGAAGCTTCAGAGGTGCAAGCTCCTACAAGCAAACAAACAAATCATTACATATGGGGGGTATGTGTTTGAAAAAAAAACACGAAATTCATAACACCGGCAACTTTCATTATTACCTGCTGCTTCACCGACATAGCGTACGACCGGTGTTGTAGATCCCAATGATCATTGAGAAGCCAAACCATCCTAGCAATTTGCAAGAAAGCTTTCTTGTCAACACGATTATCTTTTGAATACAAAAAAACTAAAGTAGGCCTACTAGATGTAACCATACCAATCTATGTATCCAACCATATCAAATCAAATCTATGTATCCAACTAATAAAAAAGGGTTCCACAAATAACTAGGCCTACTTCATACAAATAACTTTTCCATAAACTATGCCTACTTCATAAAAATAACTCTTCCATAAACTAAACTAGGGTTCCACAAATCAAACAAACAAGGGTTCCCCAAATCAATCAAACAAATCAATACATGCAAAGTTCTAATACATGCAAGATTCAAATCTAATCTAATCAAACAAGTATTCCCCAAATCTTCAAAATATCATATTTTCTATGGATAGAAAGAAGGGGATCGAAAGAGAGTACCTTCTAGGATGGATTGGTGAAGAAATGCACGGACCAAATCGTCAGATCTGAAAGATTTGGGAGAGGGGATTGAGAGGGGGAGAGGAGGAACCCGCCGCGCCGTTGCTTCTGTTACTTCAAAACCGAACGAATGGGTGGGGTGGGGGAGGGGGAGCGGGCGGCTGGCATCTAAGTCACCGTGCAGAGCCTACGCGCTGGGCGCTGCACATTACATGTGTGGCGCCTAGCCTGGAGGCGTTGCACTGCTGGGTGCGGGCTCAGGGGCTGCCACGGTGGACTGGTGTGCAACGCCCCCATGCTAGGCGCTGCACAGTAGGGTGTGGCGCCGTCGTGGCGGGCGCTACACAAAAAGGTTAGGGATATGAAATAGTTTCACGGGCAGTTCATTCCGTGAATTGATTTCGCCCAGAGGTCAAAATGGTTAAATTTGCCGACAGAAGCAGTCTGTGCCGATGGCGAAAGGGTAGAGGACGTTGACGACACCGCAGCTCGCCTGACATTGTGGCCTCGGGGCAGTGGCGCAGCTGCCCAAAAATTATTGGGTGGGCCAGATAGTGCAAACAGTGATATCAAATTAAAAATCAATGCATTATTGTTGGATAAACTCCATATAAAACTCCTTTTTGGTCCAACCCAGGGTGGGCCATAGCCATGCAAAATGTATTTCTCGTTCTACGCTAGCTCATTTGTCGTGTCTTGTATCTACTGAGACAATCTATCCAATGGCTCAAACAAGCAAGCTTGTGTTCCAGTTTTTCTAGGAACAAACATGCTACCAGCCTACGTGTCTAGGAACATGCTACCGACCTTGCTTGTTTGTCGTGTCTTAAATGCACTATCCAATTTAACTAGCATGGCTCGCAAGTAAACGGTATGATTATTTACTCTGTGAACAAGGTTGGATCATGACCGTCCAACTGCTTGCAAACAGGTTGTAGTTGTTAATTCGATCCAGCGGGGCTAAAGTCACTCTGTCCGAGAGAAGAGACGAGCATGGCAGGTCTTACCAGCTAGTGTTCCAGTTTTTTTAGGAGCAAACAAGCAAGGTCTTATGAGCTGTGACACTAATCTACGGCGTACCTATCAGCCTGAGCCTCATGTTCCAGCAGCTTACGTATTATCCCTCAATGATGCTTCTGCACGGGATGGTTCCCGGTCGGACTGTCACATGAGTTGTAGTTGGCCATATGCCTACAACCTGGAGTGCCTTGGCAGCATAGCTGCTCTAGATCATGGTGATCTCCCCAGACCACCACCGTTTGACACCGATCCCGAGGTAATAGCTAGAAGACTTTATTTAAAAAATGAGGAGGACCCCCGGCCTCTGCATCTGGATGATACATGCAACCATTTTATTAATTATTCACATAAGACTTTATAAAGTCATACAACAGTAAGTCGAAGCCACCGTCCAGGCAACAAAAGTGTCGCTACTCCTATCCAACTGATGAAGGGATGCTGATAGTCTGGGCCTAATACCAAACAGACCTCGCAGCTGTACCTAACATCTAAGACCTGAGGACCCAACCAGGACGCCTGCCGGGTATGGGCACCCACCAGTCCGGCGTGCTCCTCAACCAGGACGCCTGCCGGGTATGAGGCTGTCGCAACAACCTGCCACCAATCCATCTTCAGAGCTGTACTGCTGCATGAACCTTGCCCGGTCTAGCTGCCGCCGACGCCACCACGACGCCAGACAGCGGCGATCTCCTGCGCGAGTCCATCATCGCACATCAGAAGACTACAACTTAAAAAGTACTCTTTATTGGATGAAGAAAGCCAAGATAAGAACCACGTAGATATATGAACTCTTTATTGGTTAATGAAGACAATCGAGCTAATCAGTTACCAGAGATTCGATTCACAAGAAGGTTTTAACATTTGCGGCCAACTGGAGCTAGGAGGACTAGGAGTCCTTGACCCACAGGATGGCGTTGGCTCTACTGATAGATGTAACCATCAATTAGCAAGTTAATTACTGAGCTGACTATTGGCACCGCTAGCCAATCACTACTAGAATTGAACTGTACGTTGAGTGCCACAAACACTCGGCAAAGGGCTAAAAACACTCGGCAAAGTCTTTGCCGAGTTTTGCACTCGGCAAATGACACTCGGCGTACCCTCTTCTGGCAAACAGAAATTTGCCGAGATTCATTTGTCGGACATTTGGCAAAGTCTTTGCCGACTTTCAAATACAGTCACTCGGCAAAAAAAAAAGTGATCAGACGGGACAGAGCAAACGGCGATGTAGCCACGTGGCAAGTTAGTTTACCGAGAGTACCTCCCAATAAAGGGAGTAAATGGAAACAAAAAAAAATAGCGCCGCCCGACCTATCCTAGATCCATTGGTGGTCAACTGCACGTGCCGGCCGCTATTGCTGCTTGCCATCGCGTGCCCTCTGCTGCTTGTCGCGTGCGCTGTTGCTGCTCTTGATCCTCGCCGTCTTCCTGAGCTGCTAGTGCACCGGCTAGCCACAACATCGGCGTACTAGCTAGCTAGACACACCAGCGTACTAGCTAGCTAGCTGCAGCGCTGGTGCTGCTGCTTGCTTGGTTAACGATGAGACGGAGCGTCGGAGGAGGAACAACAGCTAGGCCGGGAAGAGGAGCAAAGACGGCCGAGGCGAGCGCGTGCAGGCAGGAGTCTGTACCGGTCAATCCGGCGCGTCGTCGGAAGGGCGAGCTCAGTGGCCGGAGGAGACGAATGTCATCGGGCCTTGTCCTCCGCGGCATGCTCGCGATGTCGCGGCGGTGCTGGTGGTCGTTTGCCGTCCGCCGTGTGGTCGTGAGAGAAGATAAGGAGAGAGATGAGAAAATGAGATGCTCATGTACACACACTTGTGATTTAGAAGAGAGGGGCAGAGAGAGATAAAAGATATGTGGCTCCCACCACGCCGCATCATTGATCCGTGTGCTGTTCTCAGATTGGTTGAGAGTATGCTTTCTCTCGACCAATCAGAAAAGAGCATGACTTTTACCCAGCGTGACACTAGGTAATAGTAAGAAAAAAGTAGAAAGTTCATAAAACAAGGGAATTGTCAATCAAATATGCTATATTTTCTGTGAAACTTGGAGTGGGGCCGTTTTACACTCTATTTTTTGTGTTTTTTGTGCTTGCTTCATAAAAAATACCCATTTTTTACACTTGGAGAATGAAAATGACTTATTTTTACAAAAAAATTGGAAACTCTATTTCGTAACATTGTTTGTAATGACAAGATGCATACAAGCACCGAGTTTGGGAACATTATATTAAACTATGCAATGAGTATGACCATCACTTAGTCATTTCACTTGAAATCCATGAATGTTCATAGGCCATAGCCCATTTTGTGAAGGATTTTTTTTTCAAATTAGTCATATGAAAAGTTTGGTATTTTTCCTCACAACTAGTACACATAAAAGGACTCCATGCGAAAGGATTGCATTTTTTGAACTTGTATTCATTTTCTTTCATTTTTTCAAAATGGGGTCAAAATATGGCATGGCTATTCATCACAAAGGGTTGAAGCTCTCAAAACTCTAAGTGATTCTCTGATATAATGACTATTCGTGTACCTAAAAATATTTTTTGCTAATTTTTATGACAGAGCTATATCACACTTGCAGTTCAAATTTGAATCACTTTCGGGAAATTGACAAAAAGTCATTTAAATGTGCAAAAGTAGCTAGAAATACAGAAAATCCATGAAACATGGGTAATTGTGCATAAAATATGGTCTACATATAGTGATAATTGGAGTGGTGCCATTTTGCACCCTAGTTTTTGTACTTGCTTCACAAAAAACACCCATTTTTGACACTTAGAAAATGAAATTTGACTTTTTTGCAAAAAAAAGGAAACTCTATTTGGCAACATTGTTTGTAATGTCAATATGCTCCTATGTGTCTATTTTGGCAACATTATAATAAGCTATGCAACGAATATGACCATCACCTTGGTCCTTTGACTTGAAAGCCATTAATGTTCATACATGATAGCCCGTTTTGTGAAGGATATTTTTTCAAATTTGTTATATTGAAAGTTTGGTATTTTTCCTCGCACCTAGTACACATAAAAGCACTCCATGCGAAAGGATTGCATTTTTTGAACTTGTATCCATTTTCTTTCATTTTTTTTCCAAAACGGGGTTAAAATGACCGACCTGGCTATTCATCACAAGGGGTTGAATCTCTCAAAAACCTAAGTGGTTCTCCCATATAATGACTACTTGTGTACCTAAAAATATTTTTTGCTATTTTTATGATCAAGCTATCACACACTTGCGTTCAAATTTGAATTACTTTCGGGAAATTGACACAAAGTCATTTAAATGTGTGAAAATAGCTAGAAAACTAGAAAATCAATGAAACTTGGGAATTGTGCATAAAATATGGTCTACTTACTATGATAATTGGAGAGGTGCCATTTTGCACCTTGATTTTTGTACTTGCTTCACAAAGAACACCCATATTTGACACTTAGAAAATGAAAAATGATTTTTTGTACAAAAAAGTAGGAAAATCTATTTGACAACATTTTTTGTAATGCCAAGATGCACCATGTATCTAATTTGAAAACATTATAATAAAGTATGCAATGAATATGGCCATCACCACTGTCATTTGAGAATATATAAATATTTTGCATGCCAAAAAGTGTAACTAATATTGCCTAAAATAAAAAAGGTTTTAACATGGAAGTTGTCCGTCTCCTCAAAATGAACAACTTTGATTTTTGGACCATCTTCATCCGAGGTCATATGCAACCTCTACAGCCAAAACCATGCAATTTAGTGAAGACCCCCTTTTCCCGAGTGGGACACTCGGTAAACACCCCCTTTTGCCGAGTGTAGCACTCGGCAAAGTCCTATTTGCCGAGTTTTGTTACTTTACCGAGCGTTTTGTCCACGATACTTGGCAAAGTGCTTGTTTGCCGAGTTTCACATTTTTGTCGAGTTAAGTACTTGGCAGAGATATTATTGCCGAGTGTCCGATATAATGCAATCGGCAAAGAGCCTAACACTCGGCAAAGAGGAAAATTCCAGTAGTTAATGGTATAATAGCACTGTTAAGGACCTGTTGTATGCAGGTGTAATATATTAAAAAAGAGGGCATCTAAGTGCATGTAGCTCCCGCTTGCGCAGGGTGCGGGGAAGGGTCCTGGGCTGATTATTGGCATGCAGGTGTAATATATTGCTTAGATTAATTAGCTGGCGGTGTGATCTCGGTCCGGCCACCTCAATATTCCATAAGAACATGTGAAACTTGGTGTTATGCTTACCTTGGACTGCGTAAATAGATGAAATTTAAATAAGCTCATTAGGGCAACAAGCGACCTAACTCCCGGTTTTGCTTGTTAAGCAAATGTTTGTAATTGGTTTTGTTAAGATGATTTGGTTGCATGTATATACTCAAATATAAGACTGAGAAATATGGTTCTCAAAATAATGAAAATGATAACTCCGGGGGAAACCCTTGCTCCAGTTCTTGGAGCGGATGATGGCAGCGCTCCGGTGTCGCGGTCCTTCTAGGAGGTATCGTCGTGGAGTGGCCTTGGCCTGGGAGAGTCATTGGCTTGGGTGGTGCGCTGCCTCGGGGCCGGCGTGGAAGTCGGAGCGGCGGCTTCGGATCTAGTCGTCATGGAGGGGTGCCGTCATTGGTCGCGTGGGTGGCAGTGTCGTTGGCCAGCCTGGTGCGCGGCCTCAGGGTCGGCGTGGATGTCGGAGCGGCGGCTCCGGATACGGTGGTTGGGTGTCGGCTCCGGTTTGCTTGGGTGACGAAGCTGACGGCTCGCCTGGTGCGCAGCCTCGGGGTCGGCGTGTGGGGTTTCTGTCTGTACGTCGGAGCGGCAGCTCCGGATATGGTTGTAGAGTGTCGGCTCTGGTTGCTCGGACAGCAGAGCAGGCGGCTCGCCTGGTGCGCGGCCTCGGGGTCGGCGTGGATGTTCCGCTTCGGTCTTGGTTGTAGGGTGTCGGCTATGGGTTGCTTGGGTGATGGAGCCGGTGGCTCGACTCATTACTAGAAAACAGGGCTTTGGTCCGGGGCAATATTCACATTAGTCCCGGTTCAGTCATGAACCGGGACTAATGTGAGCATTGGTCCCGGTTCATGCGGCTAAGGCATTAGTCCCGGTTCACCTGAGCCCTTTACTCCCGGTTTAAGACACGAACCGGGACTAAAGGGTGCGATGCCCGTTGAGACCTTTAGTCCCGGTTCGTGCGACGAACCGGTACTAAAGGTCCCATTT
>NC_041385.1:38104021-38106599 GCF_002162155.2 Triticum dicoccoides | reverse complement strand
CCCCCCCGACGGGATCGCCTTTTCAGTTTTTAAAAAAAATAAAAGAAAATGATGGAAATGTCAAAAAAGTAAAAGAAAATAAGTTTCCCATGTGATATGTGCTCTAGTTGTTGGGAAAATTTGCAAATGTGAATTTCGACTTTATTTGCAAAATATCTCTGGAATTTGTAAAAATGGGCATAACTTTTGCATACTAACTCGGATGAAATAGTTTTTTATATGAAAAATCATCTACATCCGAATTTAACAGGGGGAACCCCGTTAAACATTTTCAAAATCCTCAAAAACCTAACAGAAAAAAAGTTACGGGGCTTCTAAGATCTGGAGGCAAAAAAATTAAAAAAATTTAGTTCTTTTTGAATTTTTGTTAAATCTGGTCAAACTATTATTCAAGAAGTATTAGTGTTACTAAATAATTATTTCAGTTCTTTTGAATTTTTGTCAAATCTGGTCAAACTATGGTCAAACAATGGTCAAA
Organism: Triticum dicoccoides; assembly: GCF_002162155.2. Classification (NCBI taxonomy): domain Eukaryota; kingdom Viridiplantae; phylum Streptophyta; class Magnoliopsida; order Poales; family Poaceae; genus Triticum; species Triticum dicoccoides. The sequence goes on along the minus strand of NC_041385.1, from coordinate 38,106,121 downwards.
CTAATTATTCAAGAAATATTACTGTTACTAAATATTAGTGTTATTTTTTAGAACAATAGTTTCAAACTCAAACAGTGAAATGTGTGACTTCATGCTCAAGCTAAATTCCTGAGGTTAATAGGATTGACATCTTACTATTGTTAGGAAAACAACAAGTGCGGACTTGGAAACGAGGTAGAATAGAACCCGAAAGTTAAGCGTGCTCAGGCTGGAGTAGTGAGAGGATGGGTGACTGTCCGGAAAGTTAGATGATGAGGGTTGATTAGAGGTTAAATTGAGCAGTGATGAGGGGTGATTACAGATGAGATGTTAAAATAATAAAAAAATTGATTTTTTTTTAGAAAAAATCATAAAATTTCCTTTAGTACCGGTTGGTGTTAACAACCGGGACTAAAGGTGGACCTCCAAGCAGCGGCCACGTGGAGAGCCTTTAGTCCCGGTTCGTGTAAGAACCGGGAGTAAAGGGGGAGGCTTTAGTACCGACCCTTTAGTCCCGGTTCCAGAACCGGGACTAAAGGCCCTTATGAACCGGGACAATTGGCCCTTTTTCTACTAGTGGCTGGAGCGCGGCCCTGCGGTCGGCTTGTGTTGATGGTGCGCTGTTGAGGGCATGTGTTGTAACGGTTTTCGCCCGGATTTCCGTTAATTAACTGGGCAACTCTTTTCTGCTTAATAATTATTTCAGTTGTTTAACCTTTTCAAGTGGAAATAGTGTGTTGTTCAATCGGCATCACCTCTCATCTAGTATCTTCTTGCTTTGGCACATGAAAGCGCTAGGACAACAACCGCGATATCATCATGTCTGAAAAGTCCTGCACCCACTTGATGTGCAGCCACTCATATTTGCGTCCCAGGTCTTCCCTTTGCTCCGTCAATTAAGATACAGAGTTCCCATGTTAAACGTTCGACAAGTATGAGATGGTTCCATTCCCAACCATATAGCATCCGTTCTTTGCCACACAGCACATGCATGATCACCAATTTTGTTTGCCCCCCTTCTGTGTCTTGTTGACACAAATTACAAGTCTTGTATTTCGATGGCTCCTTTCTACTGGTTCTTAGTCTTCATCGGGGTTTGGTGGCTGCCCCCGATGCTCGTCGGGGCTGACGAGCAGCAAGGCGAAGGCTGCTCGCGCTCGGCCAGCAGGTGTGGCAACCTCACCATCTCTGATCCGTTCTGGTTGGCTGACACAGAGGCGGGAAGATCATGTGGTATCCTGGACTTCAAGGTCACTTGCTATAATAACAGCAGTGCATCCCTACGGAGCTCCGTGCCCCTCATCCCCGGCTTTGCAATCAACAGTATCTCTTACGAGGAACGCAGCTTGCGAGTAGTTGATGAAGCCTCCAGCGGTTGCGGCATAAAGATTGGGAACACCTCCGCCAAACTAGACACCCAGTTCAAGATCGACCTCGGCAACCTGAATCTCATCTTGTACAATTGCATCGAGGAAAGCGCGGTGGCTGCTGCACGCCGGGATAGAGGCCTGGTGCAGACAAGAGTGAGGTGCGGGAACGAGTGGGAGGTGTTTGTTCGCGCGGGAGTGCATCACGACCGGATTGGGAACTATGCCAGCTACGCCATGGAGGGCTGCGATGCAACCGTTGTGCCGGTACTGGGCTCGTCGTCAGGCAAGACGAACGCAAGCGATTACGAGCAGCTCATCAACGATGGCTTCCTCTTGACATGGGAGGACCCCCCTCCCCCTCTGCCTGCAGCAGCATGTAAGTTCAACCACCAAATTATTTTTTAAATCAAGTTCGTAGCTACAATAGGACAAGCAGTGACTAATTTGTTTGCACTTCGCTAATTGAACCAAGAAAATTAGTCATGTCAGTGACTTATCCTTTGATTCACTAAACTCTCTAGGCGTGAAAGCTCTGTCAATCAATTGAGATCCCCAATTTGAGATTAGTACATGATTTTGACTTGCTCAATGCGTTGTGCTTTGTGGAATGATATGATGACGGATCCCCAATTTGAGATTAGTACATGATTTTGACTTGCTCAATGCGTTGTGCTTTGTGGCACTGAACGCTCTAGAGCGGCGCTGACCACTTTAGGCGGGAAAGGGCGCGGGATGTCAGACACTTGTGCGC
>NC_041385.1:38063493-38103877 GCF_002162155.2 Triticum dicoccoides | reverse complement strand
GACCGCCGAGTGGACGAATACAGGACCGTGTTGGATAGCAAAACACGTCCGGACCATGCAGTCCGGACAGTCCGGACGGCTGCGGGCGGTTTGAGGGTCCGCGTTGGAGATGCCCTTATCCCCTTTATTTTGTTTGTTTGTTGAGCTGAGCTGGCATGTTGAGAGATGCTGCTATTTTGACCTATATGACATCTTTGAAACTACTAGTTTTGATGTGATGTCGGTCTAGTGATCTTTCCCATTCGAGTTAAAATATTTGATCTGGTTATGTCCATTTCTAATAGCTAGTTGCGCTTGGATGTCAAATTGCCATGGTTCTTTTTCATGTTTTTATTTATTTTGTGATTGATACTTACATTGACTAACCATAATAATTTCACTGCAGATGGTAGGCACAACAAGAAGTTAATTTTGATAGGTATGTCTATCATGGCTTCTGCTCAGAAAATACATGATACTTTGTCACAAACTTTGAAGCTATCTAAAGGCAAACTGCCAAGTCTAAAATTAAACAAATTATGGAGATTTGTAATTTAATGACGTGAAATTGGAAGATTCCGAAATGGCTATATTAGAAAAGGGATAGTTTACATAGTCTCATACATATACTGATATAGTATCAACTTTACTAAATGATGTTCACTTTTTGTTTTTTTACAGTTTCTCTGTCTGCTGCAATCAGCTTGCTAACATGTCTAGTTTGGGGGGTGCACCGACATAAGCAAAAGATTAGTCTTTTCATCCTCCCAAAGCAGACTGGTAGTAAATCAAGCATGGAAGAAATGCTGAGGATGTATGGATCTTTGGCTCCGAAAAGGTACAAGTACTCAGAGCTGAAACAAATAACTAGCTCTTTCAAGGATAAACTTGGAGAAGGTGGATATGGCACGGTATTTAGGGGTAGCCTACAAGATGGCTGTGCAGTTGCTGTGAAGCTCCTAAAAGTTTCCAAAGGCAATGGAGAGGAGTTCCTAAATGAGGCAATTAGCATTTGTAGGACATCACATATTAACATTGTCGGTCTGCTCGGTTTTTGCTTAGAAGGAGCTAAACGAGCCCTTGTATATGAGTATATGGCTAATGGTTCACTGGAGAAGTATATTTACACTGAGAATTCAGATCTAGTTATTGGATGGGACAAGTTACAGCAAATAGCACTTGGCATCGCACGAGGATTGGAATATTTGCATCAAGGATGTAGTACTCGCACCATCCATTTTGACATCAAGCCTCAGAATATACTTCTAGATCAAGATTTTTGTCCCAAAATTGCAGATTTCGGTTTAGCGAAACTGTGTCACCTCAAGGCCGATAGCATCCTCTCTGTCGCTGAAGCAAGAGGTACCATTGGATTCATTGCTCCAGAAGTATTCTCTAGAGGTTTTGGAGTTGTTTCTACAAAGTCAGATGTCTATAGCTATGGAATGATGCTCCTGGAAATGGTAGGAGGAAGGATAAATAAAGAAAAAGGGAATACAGAGAGCTCAAGTGATGTGTATTTTCCAAACAGGATTTATGACAGTATAGCAGAAGAGGTACAAACTTGTGAAGTCATTTACGACCTTGAAGAGGCCATGAGAAAGATGGCCTTAGTGGGCCTATGGTGCATACAATCTAACCCCGAAAACCGTCCTTCGATGAGCAAGGTGATTGATATGTTGGCGAGAGCATCAACGAATTGGAGATGCCAACGAAGCCGTTCCTTTCATGTCCCTCAATCCCGTCATATTTGTCATCGCATACAAGTTATGGTTACATATCATCGTATTGCTCCGCATCCCCTGCTCCGTTACCATAGCCAAAAGGAAGATTAATTGGGCAAATGTAAATTCGAATTGCCACTACATTACCATTATGATATTACTGTGTACCAGTAATATTTATTTTTCAGACGTTGCATCGTGTCTCTCATAATGGCCGGGCTGTTTGAGATTATTGTATTTAATACGATATATGAGTTAAAACATGGATAACCAAATAAAAGCTGGTTGGGTGATTCATGTGTTTGGTATTCCAACTTCCAACAATGGTACCTAACTCATAGTATAAGTATAAACGTCGTAGTACCTAAGTCATAGACAAGTAGTTAGGGGCCTCGGAAACCCAGTAAGCGTCGTAGAGCATCTATTCTAACCACGACCTGACGACCCTACAAAATTAAGAAACCTGAATGCTTCGTTGTGAAGCTGAATATTGCAGCAATACATGTCCAGATTGAAGTATCTTATCCACGAACCAAACATATAAAATAAGCGGATCATATTGCTCTGTTGAAGTAACAACTACCAAAAATTGGAAAAAATAGTGGCCAAATCAACCATAGAAGCAGAAGCGAGCGCACTGAATTTTTACCTTGCTCCTCTTGGAGACCACTCAATGGAATAGCACCACCATTTTCCCTCACGGGCGCACAGCTGTGCCAGCAATCAGAGCCCTACTCCTGGCGCGGCGCACATCACCATACCGCGCCGTTACTCTCCCTCAACGCCACCTCCGGGGCCCAGCATTTTCCTGCCCTGACCATCGGTGCCATGGCCGTGGCAGGCCATGCGATCACGCGGCGGGAGAGCTGAGAGGCTCTTCGCCATGCGGGTCAGGGTGGTAGCTCCAGAATGCAGCGGCGCTGGCGCGTGAGGGAGGTAGCACGGCGAGATGGCGTGGGAAATCGAGGGATGGCAGATTTGTTTCGAGCAACACAAGGCATGGCAGATCAGGCAGCGGCGGCGGCCTAACACTTGCAGATTTGTGCTCTCGGCCTTTTTCCCGTTCACTGCCAACCAAACAAAAATACTACTACCAGAAAAGGCTTTTGCCTCGCTTTATATATAAAGCAATACCACCTAGCAGATACAAAGTGGTGAGAGAACCATTTTACAAAGAAGATCAAAGATAAACATGAAAACAGAAGTAGCAACACCCTAACAAGAAGCACCCAAGACTACTGGCTAGAGGAGGAAACCACGCCTCCAAAAGAAACCACCGGATATCGCTGCAACGTACACACCAAGCTACCGCTGGAGAGGGGCTCCTACCCTCTCGCTCTGGGCCATGGAGCGCCAATCCTGCCAGCAGATACCAAGGACCCAGGACAATGCCAACGAAGTCGCGTTTAAAAGATAGGAAGCAACCGAGACCACTTCACACCAGAGCCGAAGGGACTTCGAGCCAAGATCTGAGCTTGCCCACAGATGACGATGTGCCATGACCGAAGGGAACCTGAACTCCATTGTGAAGCCCCCAGGACGTGACGACACAATGCGCCGCCGCCGCCGAGACCGAAGGAACGATCAAGGATTTTCATCCGGAGCCTTGATGCGGGAAGAGGGATCTCCACGACGCCCTCGGGAAGGAGACGATGCCCACAGGCATCGACACATACCGGCACCGAAGCACTGAGCTTTTGTTCAGAGCATCACCCATGCCACACCGAGGTATCCTAATCATCAAGCCCATCATCACGAAATCAAGCCTCTACATCATGATAAAGAAGATGCCACTGACAAATCACCGACATCACCAGGATCCCCCGCCTCCCCGCTCCACGCCATCGACACGACCATGGAGAGAAGCCATCACCACCGCAACGCCGCATGCCGCAGAGCCGAACATGCAGTCGACCTTCCAGGGCAGCCGCCCCGGCATCCATGGGCTTGCATCCCCGCACCACCACTCGCAGCCGCCGGTAAGGGAACCAACCAACCGGGACATGGAAAGGACACCTTCTTTCACCTCCAGAGGAACCCTGGCCACCCCACAGTCCCAGACCAAGTTCCAAACTGAACCTGCCCAAGCGGACGGCCAGCAACCCAATACTTTGTCTAGCGCGGACTTTGCGTCCGGCGAGGTGTGAGAATGGGGTCGGAAAACCGGGACACAAGCCACTAGAGCTTGCTAGCGTTGGGGTGTGGTTAGAGCCCCAGGGCTCGTCTAGTCACGTCCATGCTTAGGCATCAGGCCGCTGACCGCGTCGTGTGTAAGTGAGGTTGTGAGCAGCCAGAGCAGTGTAGCCTCCCTGTCCCCAGTGGAAATTTAATCATGCTATACTTTAGTCCAACTCTTTTGGTTACGCCTTTTCGGTGTAGATTCTTTCATGTTGTTAGAGATTAATCCAAATTACGTATTAGAGTTGGAGACGTGGCTTGCATGCCAGCGTGAGCGTCAAGTACTAGAAGTCCTAGTTTGAATCAGTTTTGGATTGTTAGGTTAGCTAGCTTCAGGTCGGTTTGGTCCATACATATATGCGGTCATATACGTTGTAAAGAGCATCAGAAAAAGAGAAATAAAAGTCAGGAGCAACACGCCCCTGTTGCTATAATCGAGTCTGGTGCCTTGTGTTCTCCCGTGAGTTTCTAGCCGGCCACTTCGTACGACGCATGTGTTCCGGCCGGAGGGAGTTGATCCAGCGGCCTGGTATAGCTTCGTATGTGTGGTGATCGGAAAGTACTCGTAGGCTGGTGGCGTCTAAGGGCGAGGCTACGCCAACACATGTTTCATCTTAACTTGTTGGAGTACTAAATAAAAATTGCTAGAGAAAGATTATCGATTTTACATTTTCTATGACAAAAACTTGTCATAGAAAATGTTAAACCAATGATCTTTCTCCAAATTGTGGGAGCTCCTTTTATCGTTAACCGCAGCATTTTGCCGCTAATAAAAGTATGAATTGAACCAAGAACTGGGCGTCGACTAGTTGTTGGCTCGCTAGAGTCAAGTAGGCCAAAATGCTTGCAGCCAGCCGAGGCCGACGCAGCGATGCTACAGCTACGGGCAGTTTTGCACGGATTCAAGCCTACGGACGGGATTGATGTCATCTGGTTGGGTGGAGACTGGAGAAGGACCCCACCCATGGATTTCAAGGCGTAGGAGTTAATTAGGAGATTTTTTCTTAGAAATGGAGGAAGACCTCCGGCCTTTGCATCTGGACGATGCATGCAACCACTTTATTAATTATTCACATAAGATCTTACAAAGTCATACAACAGTAAGACTAAAGCCACCGGCTAGGCAACATCTGTTGCTACTCCTATCCAGTTAATGTACGGATGCTGATAGTCTAGGCCTAATACCAAACAGACCTCGCAGTCAAATCTAACATCTAAGACTTGAGGTCCCAACCAGGACACCTGCCGGGTATGGGGCACCCACCAGTCCAACGCACTCCTCAACCGGGACGCCTGCCGGGTATGAGGCCGCCGCAGCCACCTGCCACCAATTCATCTTCAAAGATGTACTGTTGCATCTACCGTGCCAGGTCTCTCTGCCATCGACGCCACCACGACGCCAAATAGCATCGTCCTCCTGCGCGAGTCCATCCACACGCGCCCGTCGCAGAAATTCCGCAGCGCCATGCCGCCGGGATCCGTCGTCGGCCTTGCGGTAGATGAAACACCGCTCCTCCTCGTCCCCTCCAGCCAGCTCCTGCTCTAAAACGATGCCCTCGGGAGGGAGCACGCCATCGAAGGCGTTGTCATCGTCCGATCCGGTAGACCCAGATCTATGGTTTCCCCCGGAACATCCCGATCATGTTGACGCAGTTTGCAACGATGATGCCTCAGCAAGGGGCGTCGGAGACGCCGCCATCATCCGCCATGACCGAAGTCGGCGTGATTTTCACCAGAAGTAACGTCACCATGATCTCGCCGCTGACTGGATCCGAGCACACACTCACCATGTAGACGCATGGTGTCATCGGAAAGCCGGCCGGCCATAGCCGAACCACGACGGATCTGGCCGGGACGCCAGATCCGCAACAACCGCCACCACCCAACACCCGGCCAGGCAAGCCAACGACTCAACCCACCGGCCATGGGGGAAACGGCTGCAAGCCGCACGCCAGGGTCGCCGCCCTGACCGATCCAGACGACCTGAATACCTCGCGCGCAACCCCGGTCGGCCACGCAGAACCTCCTCGTCGTGCTGACGAGAGGTTCACCACTGGATCCACCGCGCCGGCTTCCGCCGCCACGCCGCAAACGGGCCATGCCGTCCAGGGCAACGCGCCGCCGCAAGGAGAAGAGTGCCCTGCCGCTGCCGTCCTCCGAGGCGGGGTTCGCCCGTCGGCCTCCTCCGGCAGCGGCCAGGCCGTGGGCTGCAGATGTAAGGGAGGGGCGGCGGCGGCAAGGGTTCGCTCATGCCGCCCCCCGAGAGCAACGCGAGTGAATTAGGAGATGCCACATACGTTTGTAAGATTGTTTGCGTAAGCCCCGTTCGTAAGTCTATCATTTTCGAGGCGGACGCATGCTCGCCTTTCTAGCTTCCTAATAAAATGCCACATAAAACACTCAGCCGGTGGTTCAACTCATTATCCCAGTCGTCCTTGGTTGTCTTATTTGTTTAGTTTTGCCAACACGGACGGCCAAATTTGTGCAGGTATTTTTGGACAGACCCATTGCATTTCCAGGCATAGCATATTGAACTAGCCCTTCAAGTTTCTTTGGGTCAATTATTGTTTCGGGTCAAGTAAAAAAGTCACAATAGAAAAATCGGTGTTTACTTATATGCCCAATTGTCGGCATTGACTAGTAAACTATGGTACTTCACGAGCAATTGTCTGGGTCCTCCCGACCAACTTTCTCCATCGAAGATAGAGTACTCCCATTACTGTACTTCATCGATAAATAACCTTTAGAATCAATGTCACTTGCTTGAAGCATCAGCTACTTGCATTAGGCTAGTCATAGTGGGAGTAACTTAGGTAGTAACATAGCGCATTTCAAGAAAATTTTGCTTACATGGCAAGTAGTTAATGAGAGGTGGTATTATAATATGTTACTGTAATATAACGCTTCCCGAGACAAGATGAATCTACAAGTTAATAAATGAAGCCATCAATGATACTACTATTATGTTACTTTGCATTATGAAAGAAACTTAGACTAGTATCATGCATATGACACTAGTTTAAGTTACTCCCCACTATGACCAGCCTTATAGATATCAGAAGATGATGCCCTTGGTAACAGTTGTTTGCATTAAAAAAATTCGATACTATACTTACAAGTGGTTCTGCCTAGTTTCATAAAGCAACTAGGGCTAAATTGGCATCGTGTGCTCCTTTTCTGACAAACCATATATAGTTAGTTGTATGTCACTCTTTGGAATTTTACAGGATATTTTCCGTGGGACCCATGAAAGGGAGCACACAAGTGGCTCTTTTACAAGATCTGTTGCGCTTTTACAAGATCTGTTCCGCCGGAGTCCTCGTGGTAACACAAAAAAACCTATAGTTTTAAATAGCCGGCAATAGCTAGCCCGCTATAGCTTTTTCAGCAGGGTGCTTCTAAATGATCGCCTTCACAAATAGCTCGCTTTAGCCCTCTATAGCTCCCCAATAGCTGATTTGAAGGTACGCCGCTATTTTACATAGCCCGCTATTTAAAACATTAAAAAAATTGCTGGCGGACCTTATATCGATTTCGCGGGATGGAGTAGCGGATCTTCTAGAGTTGCTCTTAGACAAAAGAATGCAAGAGAATCTGTCCTATATGAGTATCGCCTTTCGTGACTCGCAGCAAAACCAGTTACTCTCGCTGGCTTCTTCTTGCCAGTCGTATAATTTTCATGCCATGCCCGTCTAATCCCGGTTCTCTCATCCACGATTCACCATATGGCCATCATGGTCTTACTTCTGCTCTTGGCTTCCGTGCTTCCATTGCCTCTGGTGGCTAGCACCGAAGATTCGGCTACCTGCTCGCCCAAGACATGCGGCAACCTGACTGTGGCTTACCCGTTCTGGTTGGAGGATGAAGGTCATCCGCGGTGCGGGTCCCCATCCTTCCAGCTCAACTGCCACGGCGGCCAAGCATTCCTCAATGGCTCCTTGCTCGGGGGCTGCCAGGTCCTTGAAATCTTCACCGAGAACTCCTCCTTCATCGCCGTGGACCGCAACCTCCCGCTTGATGACGGCTGTCCGCCGTGGTGGTTCACCATCTCGCTAGGTCTCGGGCTGAGTCCGTTCGTCATCAGCAGAAGCAACAGGGAGGTGCTCGCCCTCTACAATTGCACCAAGCAGCAGCAACAGTCGACGCCGAAGAGATTTCGCCGTACGCCTTGCAGCGACAATTCCTTCTTCCACCTTGCCCCAGAGTATGGCAGCCAGCGTGAACGGCAGCGACTACGCCGCCAGCATGAGACAGGGGTTTCTTCTCGAGTGGACGGTGGCGTCAGCCGCTTGTTCCAAGTGCGTGGCTAGCGGCGGCCAGTGCAGCTACGCCAACGACATCACGGGGTTTTTCTGCATCTGCTCCGAAGGCGTGGTGAAAGCCTGTTTCGAGAAGGCGTGCGCTCCATAGAGTGTGGTGAGTTCAGAACTCAACTCTGCACGTTGAATTGCTAGTTAATTCATACAAAATCATAAGACATACTCCCTCCGTCCTTTAAAGAGTGTACTTCCAATTTTGTTGGAGGGTCAAACTATCTCAATGTTTGACCGAGTTTGTGCAAAAATATATTAATGTTTATGAAACCAAATAAGTATATGATGAAAATATATTTTATCATGAATCTAATGCTACTAATTTAATGACATAAATGTTGGTGCATTATTGTATAAATACGGTCAAACATAAAAATGTTTGACTCTCCAACAAAGTTGGAAGTACACTCTTCAAAGGACGGAGGGAGTAATATATATCGTGGGAGCTCCTTTTATCGTTAACCCCACCATTTTCATGCTAATGAAAATCTGAATTGAACCAGTTGTTCGTTCGCTAGAGTTCAGTGGGCCTAGCTCAACTGGTTTGGGGGAATGGATGTACAAACCCAACATCTGGGTTCAAATCCTCGAAACAGGCTTTCGCCACGCTTTATAGATAAAGCATATGTCCATACAACCACATCTCAAGCACAGTCATAAACGAGAAATGCGGGGGCCATAGCACAAGGACGCCCAAATAAACGAAGAAGAAACACAAAGCCACCAGGGGCAAGCTACGAAGCCAGAGAGCGCTTAGAGAGCCGACACGCGGTAGACACCAGGGCGTCCGGGGAACGCTGAAGACGGTCACGATCCCTCAGCCTAGCGAGTGGATGCCAGTGCTGCAGGAATGCAAGAAATTTGAAGAACGAGTCAGAAGCACGTCGCGGGAACACCCGCTCAATCACCATCTTGTTGCGAGTAGTCCACAGAGTCCACATCATAGCTGCGAAGATGAACCAGAATAGTCGGCGCTTACGGCCAACCTGAGTGGCCCTAACCTACAGAAACCCTGCAAGGTTATGGGCCTCCCACTCTCGCCCTAAAGCCTCACGTACGAAGCACCAAAGTGCCCGCGCTGCTACGCAAGAAAACAAAATGTGCGTTCCCGTTTTTGGGACATGGCACAAAGGGCAAAGTCCATTACCAGGACCAAGACGTTTGAGGACCTCGGTCCCCGAAGGTAGACGATCTCGGAGAAGCTACCAAACAAAAATCTTAATCTTCAAGGGTAATGGTGCCTTCCACAATGGGGATAACCACTGTAGAACCGGCATCCGACATAACTCCTGATAGGCTGATCTAACGGAGAATACTTCCGAAGGGGAAAGGCTCCAAGAAACAGTGTCAGGATCCAGGGACAGAGGCAGAGGGACTACTTCCCTCAGGTTGTCCCATTCCCGTACCTCATCAGGTCCGAAGGAGCGGCGGAACGCAATGTTCCATCCCTCATCGAAAGCAGCCGCAGATACATGAATGGCCGGGTCCTCACAAATCGCAAAGAGCCGCGGGAACCGCAAGCGGAGTGTGACGCCCCCGATTCAATCGTACACTAATCATACACACAAATGTGTACGATCAAGATCAGGGACTCACGGAAAGATATCACAACACAACTCTAAACACAAATAAAAGAATACAAGGTTCATATTACAAGCCAGGGGCCTCGAGGGCTCGAATACAAAAGCTCGAAACACAAGAGTCAGCGGAAGCAAGAATATCTAAGTACAGACATAAGTTAAACAAGGATGCCTTAAGAAGGCTAACACAAAAGCAACACGATCAAAGAGGCAAGGCCTCCTGCCTGGGACCTCCTAACTACTCCTGGTCGTCAGCGTCTCCATGTAGTTGTCGACAGGGGTGGCATCTGGCTCCAAGGAACCACCATCTAGTTGCATAAACCGGAAAGAAGAAAGAAGGGGGAAATGGGTAGCAAAGCAACCACGAGTACTCATCCAAAGTACTATTGTTGCAAAAATTCCCTAGAAAAATCAGTTCGTGGTATAATGTTGAATATTTTTGCATAATGGGCTCTGATAAATTTATTACAGTGGTAATTTTAGTTCATAATTTTTGGAGTCAGGTAAGTATTGATACTCTTGCATTCTTTACAGACTGTACTATTTTGGCAGATTGCTATTATGTTTGCATTATTTGCATATGTTTGCTTGTTTAATGATTCTATTTGAGGATAGGAGTATTAGATATGCAGAGGCATTTAGTATGCAATGTTGAATAATAATGTTAGTAATTTGTTACTGTAGAAAATGATAAGGTTTTGCATTGGTTTATATTAACCTATCTCACGAGTTCTTGTTGAGTTTGTTGTGAATGAAGCTTTTGATAAAAAGAGAAACCATGATATGAGAGGAATTAAGGAGACACAAAAGTTCAAGCTTGGGGATGTCCAAGGCACCCCAAGATAATATTTCAAGAAGTCTCAAGCATCTAAGCTTGGGGATGCCCCGGTAGGCATCCCACCTTTCTTCTTCAACAACTATCGGTTAGTATCGGTTGAGCCTAAGTTTTTGCTTCTTCACATGAGTTGTGCTATCCTTGCAATGTAGTTTTCTTTAGCTTTGCTTGCTGTTTGAATAAAGTATCAAGTTCTGAAATTATTAAATGGGAGAGTCTTCACATAGTTGCATAATTATTCGACTGCTCATTAATCTTCACTTATATCTTTCGAAGTAGTTTGTCATTTGCTCTAGTGTTTCACTTATATCCTTTTAGAGCATGGTGGTAGTTTTATTTTGAATAAATAGATGATCTCTCATGCTTCACTCAGATTATTTTGAGAGTCTTAAATAGCATGGTAATGTGCTTAATTCTAATATGCTAAGCATACAAGATTTGTAAGGATTCTTATGAGTGTGTTGAATACTAAGAAAAGTTTGATACTTGATAATTGTTTTGAGATATGGAGGTAGTGATATTGAAGTCATGATAGTTGGGTGATTATGAATTTAAATAATTCTTGTGTTGAAGTTAGCAAGTCCCATAGCATGCACGTATGGTTAAAGTTGTGTAACAAATTTGGAACATGAAGTGTACCTGGCTTGTGCATCCTTATGAGTGGCGGTCGGGGACGAGCGATGGTCTTTTCCTACCAATCTATCCCCCTAGGAGCATGCGCGTAGTACTTGATTTTTGATGACTTCTAAATTTTTGCAATAAGTATATGAGTTCTTTTGACTAATGTTGAGTCCATGGATTGTACGCACTTTTACCTTTCCGCCATTGCTAGCCTCTTCGGTACCGTGCATTGCCCTTTCTCACCTTGAGAGTTGGTGCATACTTCGCCGGTGCATCCAAACCCCGTGATATGATACACTCTTTCACACATAAACCTCCTTATATCTTCCTCAAAACAGCCACCATACCTATCTATTATGGCATTTCCATAGCCATTCCGAGATATATTGCCATGCAACTTTCCACCGTTCCGTTCATCATCACCATGACAAACTTTACTTTTGTCATATTGCCATTGCATGATCATGTAGTTGACATCGTATTTGTGGCAAAGCCACCATGCATTATTTTTCATACATGTCACTCTTGATTCATTGCACCATCCCGGTACACCGCTAGAGGCATTCTAGTTTCGAGTTATAATCCTTATGTTGTAATCAATAGAAGTGTGATGATCATCATTATTAGAGCATTGCCCCAAAAAAAGAGAAAGGCCAAAAAAAGGGCCCAAAAAAGGGCAATGTTACTATCGCTTTTTCCACACTTGTGCTTCAAAGTAGCACCTTGTTCTTCATATAGTGAGTCTCATATATTGTGCTTCAAAGTAGCACCGTGTTCTTCATATAGTGAGTCTCATAAGTTGTCTTCTTATACTAGTGGGAATTTTTCATTATAGAACTTGGCTTGTATATTCCTACGATGGGCTTCCTCAAATGCCCTAGGTCTTCATGAGCAAGCAAGTTGGATGCACACCCACTAGTTTTCTTTTGTTGAGCATTCATAGCTCTAGTGCATCTGTTGCATGGCAATCCCTACTCCTCATGTTGACATTAATTGATGGGCATCTCCATAACCTGTTGATTATCCTCGTCAATGTGAGACTTTCTCCTTTTTTGTCTTCTCCACACAATCTCCATCGTCATATTCTATTCCACCCATAGTGTTATATCCATGGCTCACGCTCATGTATTGCGTGAAGGTTGAAAAGGTTTGAGATTATTTAAGTATGAAACAATTGCTTGACTTGTCATCGGGGGTATAGAAGTTGGGAACATCTTTGTGTGACGAAAATGAAGCGTAGCCTAACTATATGATTTTGTAGGGATGAACTTTCTTTTGCCATGCTATTTTGAGAAGACATGATTACTTTGATTAGTATGCTTGAAGTGTTACTATCTCTTTTATCAATATGAACTTTTATTTTGTAATCTTTCGAATCTGAATATTCATATCACAAGTAAGAAGAATTACATTGAAATTATGCCAACTAGCATTCCACATCAAAAATTATCTTTTTTATCATTTACCTACTCGAGGACGAGTAGGAATTAAGCTTGGGGATGCTTGATATGTCTCCAACGTATCTATAATTTTTGATTGCTCCATGCTACTTTATCTACTGTTTTAGGCAATATTGGGCTTTATTATCCACTTTTATATTATTTTTGGGACTAACCTATTAACCGGAGGCCCAGCCCAGATTTGCTGTTTTATGCATATTTCAGTGTTTCGAGGAAAAGGAATATAAGATGGAGTCAAAACGGAACGAAATCAACTGGAGAAGTTATTTTTGGAAGGAAACCCACCTGATGGACTTGGACCCCACGTTAGAAGATATGGGAGGTTCTCACGAGGGTGGGGGGCGTGCCCCCCCCCGGGTGCGCCCCCCTACCTAGTGGGGTCCCCGTAGCTCCACCGACGTACTCCTTTCACCCATATATACCTACGTACCCTAAAACTTCTAGAATAGAAGATAGATCGGAAGTTCCACCACCGCAAGCCTCTGTAGCCACCAAAAACCTCTCGGGAGCCCGTTTCGGCACCCTGCCGGAGGGGGAACCCATCACCGGTAGCCATCTTCATCATCCCGGCGCTCTCCATGACGAGGAGGGAGTAGTTCACCCTCGGGGCTGAGGCTATGTACCAGTAGCTATGTGTTTGATCTCTCTCTCTCGTGTTCTCTCTCGTGTTCCCTCTATGGCACGATCTTGATGTATCCCGAGCTTTGCTATTGTAGTTGGATCTTATGATGTTTCTCCCCTCTACTCTCTTGTGATGAATTGAGTTTCCCCTTTGAAGTTATCCCATCGGATTGAGTCTTTTATGAGAACACTTGATGTATGTCTTGCCGTGTTTATCTGTGGTGACAATGGGATATCATGTGCCACTTGATGTATGTTTTGGTGACCAACTTGGGGGTTCCGCCCATGAACCTATGCATAGAAGTTGGCACACGTTCTTGACTCTCCGGTAGAAACTTTGGGGCATTCTTTGAAGTACTTTGTGTTGGTTGGATGAATTTGAGATTGTGTGATGCATATCGTATAATCATGCCCACGGATACTTGAGGTCACAATGGAGTATCTAGGTGACATTAGGGTTTTGGTTGATTTGTGTCTTAAGGTGTTATTCTAGTACGAACTCTTTTATAGATTGATCCGAAAGAATAACTTTGAGGTGGTTTCGTACCCTACCATAATATCTACGTTTGTTCACCGCTATTAGTGGCTTCGGAGCGACTCTTTGTTGCATGTTGAGGGATTGTTATACGATCTATCTATGTTATTATTGTTGAGAGAACTTGCACTAGTGAAAGTATGAACCCTAGGCCCCGTTTATGCTCACTTTTACCTTTAGTTACCTTGCTGTTTTTATTATTTCAGATTACAAAAATCTTTATCTACCATCCATATTTCACTTGTATCACCATCTCTTCGCCGAACTAGTGCACCTATACAATTTACCATTGTATTGGGTGTGTTGGGGACACATGAGACTTTTTGTTATTTGGTTGCAGGGTTGCTTGAGAGAGACCATCTTCATCCTACGTCTCCCAGGATTGATAAACCTTAGGTCATCCACTTGAGGAAAATTTGCTACTGTCCTACAAACCTATGCACTTGCAGGTCCAACAACGTCTACAAGGAGAAGGTTGTGTAGTAGACATCAGGGGGAGGCGACCCAGTGGGTTGGGTGGCCTGGCTGGGCTGGCCCAGGTGGGAGTTAGGCCCGGGGGTGAGCAGGGGCCTCTTTTCCATTTTTTTTGTTCTTTTGCTTTTCTTTTTCTCTTAAACTTTCTGCTTCCTAATAAGTTTTTTTTATAAAATATGATGTTAGCACCTAAATGAGTACTTATAATTAGGCTACTTCCACAATTAGTTTGAGGTTTAAATAAAATAGTTTAGCATTTTTATAATTTTAAAAGCATTTAATCTATTATTTTAGCCACTGTTTTGATTATTAAAAGGCATTAAACCACTTTATAAAATGTTAGTTCAGCACCATAATTGGTCATGGAATAATTTACACACTTTGAGCATTTTTGTTTCTATGTTTGAGAAATTTGAATTTTGGGCTTTAATTTGAATTAAGATTTGGATCAAGCGAGGATTAGCAACAGTAATGTGATGACCTGGCATCATTAACTGGGGATTACTGTAGCCTTAATTATCCGAGCATCACAAGGAGAGGCTTGCCCTCAAGCCATGGATCCAACCAAAATTGGGTTCCAGACCCATTACCAACCGAGAAGCGCAAACCCAGCCTAATCTCTTCCTTGATGGCCTGAATAGATTTCCAGAACTGGGACCCAGCCGACTGTGAGCAAGACAAGAGGGGTTGGCCCTGCAAGTACTTGGACTCAACCAGCTGCAACCACAACCCCCCATCTTTCCGCAAGATTCGCCAAACCCAACGCAGCATAAGCGCAACGTTCATCCGGCGAGATGCAGGGATGCCCTACCCACCTCGGTCCTTCGGCAACCAGATGTCAGCCCACTTCACCATATGGTACTTGGGCCGACCATCTCCTTCCTGCCAGAAAAACCTAGCCAGCTCCTTGTCAAAGGAGTTATGCACACCTTCGGGAAGGATGTACATCCCCATCATATACATGGGGAGGCTGGCAAGGTTAGAGCCAATGAGGACAGTTTTGCTACCCTTAGAGGTGAACCTACCACACCAGGGCTCCACACGGGACGCTACTCCTCCCACAAGCGGATCATACCCACTCACCAAGATCCTGGACTCAGCCAGGGGCATCCCCAAGTAAGACATGGGGAAAGTCGCCAGCCTACAGTCGAGGTTATCAACAATCCGAAGCTGGTCAGCCTCAGAATAGCCAAGGACCACCACCTCGCTTTTATAAAAGTTAATCTTAAGTCCAGACAGTTCCTCAAAGCAGAGCAACAGGAACTTAAGATTAACAATGTCTGAGTCCGAGCCTTCCACCATAATCATGGTATCATCTACATACTGCAAGTGCATACCCCCCCCCCATCTGGGATGAGGTGACTAACTACACCCTTAAGGTGGCCGGCCAACTTGGCCTTATCTAAGATGCCCGCAAGGGCATCAATTGCAAGGTTGAAAAGCAAAGAGGAGACAGGGTCCCCTTGCTTTACCCCTCTGGAAGCCTGGAAAAAAGGTCCCACTTTGCCATTGATGTTGATCGCCGTGTTCCCAGATCTAACCAGTTGCATGATCCAGGAACACCACCTCTCGTCAAAGCCGCGTTGTTCCATCACCAACCTCAAAAGAGACCAATCCAGCCGGTCATACGCCTTCTAAAAGTCCAATTTGAGGAAGACCCCCTTAAGCCCCTTCGACGCCACCTCGTGGACGATGTCGCGAAGGGCGAGGATACCGTCATGGATCCGCCGTCCCTTCAGGAATGCAGACTGGAGGGGGTGGGCAATCCTTTCTACCACCAGGGATGAGCGAGTTGCGCAAACCTTCGCAAAGATTCACTCCAACACGTTGATCACCGTGATGGGGCGGAAGTGCCGAATATCCGTCACCCCAACTACTTTGGGGATCGGGGATATGACACCATAGTTAATCCTAGACATGTCCAAGGTTCCTATATAGAACTCATGAAACATGGGCATAATGACCGGGCGTAAGATCTCCCAGAATTTCTGGAAAAAGACTACCGGGAGACCATCCGGTCCCAGGGCCGAGCTAGCCTTCATAGAGGAAATTGCTCGACCCACATCCTTAGGGGAGAATGGGAGAGTAAGATCTGCATTCTCCGCATCAGAGACCTGGTCAGCAAGCGGCTAGAAGTCAGCACAGAGAGAGGCGCCTCCGCTTGGCTCAGCCGAGAACAACTCCTTATAGAAGGAGTAAATATGGGTGGAGATGTCCTCTGGGCTTTCCAGAAGAACATCCCCGTCCCAGAGGAAAGGGATGACACACTTCTGCCTGTGACCATTAGCAATCGCCTGAAAGTAGGCAGTGTTCGCATCCTCCTTAAGGAGCCAGTTCTGGCCCCCACGACGCTGCCAGAAGAGCTCCTCGCTCTTGTAAATGTCCATGAGCGAGAACTCAAGGGCGTATCTCCTAAGCCAGTCGTCAGGACACAAGCCCTGCCCATCAGCAATGTCATCCAAAACCTTAATCTGATCCGGCAAGGCCCCTTTACGGGCCTGGAGATCAGCACCAAGGTTCACCCCCAGCCCTTCATGGCCTGACGAGACAGTTTCGCGCAGTGATGCCAGACATCCACAGAAGAAAACACACGGGGCGGGGACGCGGCCGCCTCTAGCCAGCGGTCGCGAACCATCTCAAAGAAACTCGGTTGCTCCAACCAAAACATCTCGAAGCAGAAGCGACAAGTCCTAGGGGGGGCCTCATCCCCCGATGAGGACAGCGGAGGGGTATGATTGGAGCCAATCCGAGTGACCACCTTGAGAGAGCACAGTGGGAACATCACCTCCGACTGAGCCGACATAAAAACCCGATCCAAGACACTCCGGATGGGGTCCGCCTGCTTATTCGTCCACGTGAACCTAGCCCCTACGCGGGCTATCTCACGGAGCGCAAGGTCTGCAATGCAGTCGTTAAATAGATGCATGCGGACCCGATCAACATTAGATTAGGTGAGCTTTTACTAGAAGCCCACCTAATGAGGTTGAAGTCACCGGCCACCACCACCGGGGTGGTGCACCTGTCCACCTTATTTTTAAGCTCGGCGAGGAAGCTAGTAGAGCGAGCATGATCAACAGGACCATAGACAAAAATCACCTCCCAGCTGAGGTGCACTCGTCGGTCAGTAACGGACATGCTCAGGAAGAATCCCCCTCGGTCCATATCCTCAACCGAGAAAACATCCTCCCGACCTCCGAGCAAAATGCCACCAGACTTCCCCGAAGAAGGTAACCACTGCCAGGCAAACTGGTGGCGGGACAGCCCATGGAGCTCATGCATACTAAAGTCTTGGCGAATCGTCTCTTGCAAGCCCACAATGTCAATGTCCTCCTCACGCAAATACTTCGATGAGTTCACGCCTCCGGACAGTGAGGCCGAAGCCCCTGATGTTCCAACATAGGAGCTTCATTTAATAACCTCAGTGGAGTTCCTCACGGACGCGAATTTAGATTCCTATTTATTCTTGAGGACTAGGCTTTTCTGGTACTCATGCAGTTATTGAGGACTAGGCTCGGTGCATAACTAAGATTAAAAATCAACCGCATATTGCTCCCTCCCAGGACTCCCTCGTATCGCTCCCTCCTGGGTGATCAGGGGGGCCAACCCCCCGCAATTTGGAGGGACCGGCGGCGCGAGATCGCCCTTCGGTCTTCGTCTTTCCCGGCAGTTCGGCGCTGCTCTGGCGGCTTCGTGGGAGGGCAGATCAGGAGGGGTTGTGGCCATGGTTGACTGGTCAGCTGCGCCTCCGATCAGATCTGATCTGGCCGGTGCCGCTGGCGGTGGTGGCCATCTCCTCCGTCGGAGGTGGTCGGTCCGAGGCTGGAGGGTAAGATCTCGAGATCCACCATCTAGTTTCGGCTGCGAGTCGGGAAGACATAGTTGCTGGTGAAAAATGTGCCCATGGCAGGCGATGGCGGCATTCTACGTTGTTACCTTGATGAAGGCATTTTCGTGTAACTACTATTGACCCACTCGTGCTGCTCTGGGGGAAACCCTTGGATCTGGTCTTCCACATCGGACGATGCCGATGCTGCGGTGTTGTTTTCTCTCTTGGGAGCATCATTTGTGGAGCAGAGCTGGAAGACAGAAGCAGGAGGTGAAGCTGCTTCGTCTTGCGTGGAGCTTAGTCATGCCTGCCCGACAGGTGCTATGCTGTGTCATGCTTGGTCAACAGGTCCTATGCACGACAGATCTTTCAGAATTGTTGCTTCTGGACAAACGATCGTGGGGCGGTCGCACCGTTGGGCCCCATGGTGGCGTTGACGGATGGATGGACCGGCAAGGATGATGGGTCAGCAGTTCGATGATGATGGCAGCGTCTAAAACGTGCGCATGTGGTGTACGTTTTAGGTCTGCTGCACCGGTTGTGGGTTCAGATGCGTTGTGTCGATAGATCAGCGACGGCAGTGATTTTAGATATGGAGAGTGAGAGCACTTCAATTATCTAGTTTTGTAGGTGTGTGTGCTGGATTCAGATTGCTTGACGTATATTTTTGTTAGACCTATGTTGAATAATAAATAAGGATGGCCTATGCATCGATTGATGCATAGGCTCAGGGCCATGCTCGCCTTTCTAGCTTCCTAATAAATGCCACCTAAAGCATCAACAAATTGAACCTAAATCATTTGTCATCTGTTAGTTTGTCTACAAGTTAAATCAAAGAGATGACCGCAGTTGGTCAAACATCCCAGCCTGTGGTTGAACTTATTATCCCAGTCCTTCTCCTTGGGTTTTTTGCATTTTAAAAACTTCGATAATATACTTTCAAGTGCCTCTGCCTAGTTTCATTAGACAACTAGGGCTAAATTGGCATCGTGTGCTCCTTTTCTGACCAACCATATATAGTTAGTTGTATGTTACTCTTTGGCATTTGCATAATTGTGTATCAGTATCACTGTGCTATTTTGGCCTGCAGCTCCAAGCTCTGCCGTCTTTGCAAATATTATTTCTTAAAAATTATGTTCAGAATGATAGAGTAATAAATAAAGATATGTAAAATAATAATAAAAGTGGAACACTGCAATCAATATATCTTTGCTTACTCTCTCGAGTGGCATGGAAAAAGTTGTGGCGTTAATGGGAGTTAACGCCATTAGTCCGTCAAATTCCTATTGTGGCATGTGGCTTGAGATTATCCGTGCGAAGTATCTTCGCGGGCAACCGATGGCCTTTGCAAGTAGATTTGGAGGGTCTCAGTTCTGGCAATCGGTGATTCGCCTGCTACCGGTCTTGCGCATTGGGACCTCCATTAGAGTTGGCTCCGGATCATCCACCTTATTCTGGCTGGATAGATGGTCCGGGCCACGCCCCTTCGTGGAGCGCTTCTTTGCATTATTCTCGATTTGTGTCCGTCCACAACTTTCTGTGGTCGTGGCCTTGGCAGACTTGGGGCGCTATTGCCTTCCGCCGTACCTTCGGGGCGGTGGAACTCGAGCAATGGGATGAATTTCTTTAGTGTATTGCCCTCCACTCCCCCTCCCTGGAACCCGACTCGCTGTGTTGGCATCTCGAGCCGGTAGATTCTCGACTAGATCACTATACCAGGCGATTATTCCCACCCCTGCTCTGGTGGAGCTCTCGGTGCTCTGGGAGATCAAACTCCCCTTGAAAATCCACATATTTATCTGGCAATGGGTCCGAGGTCGCCTGCCCTCGGGCACGGAGGTCCGAAAACGTAATGGCCCTGGGGATGGCCTCTGTCCCATTTGTTTGGTTCCGAAAGACTGCAACCACATCTTCTTCCGTTGCCCTGCGGCGCAGTTCCTATGGAGTTGCTTCCGGGGAGTAGTTGGTGGCAATTGGTGCCATGACAACCTCCCGGATTTGTTTGGGGAGATTCTTAGGCTCCCGGGCGCTAGTCGCGCCCCCATTTGGGTAGCTTTGGGTACCCTTGCCTGGTCCCTTTGGTGTACCCGTAATAAACTAGTCATCGAACGTGTAACTCCGCGACGTGTGATTGGTGTGATCTAAAAAATGGGTGGCTTCTTACATATCTGGAGACCGCTTAGCAAGCGGCGCGACCGGGATATCATCGACAACATCATTGCGGGTCTTCGCTCTTCGGCTTCGGCTATTGCTCCACCACCGCCGCCACCGCCACCGCCTCCCGAGCCAGATTAGTTCGCCTTTAGCTTTCTTTGGGGCTTGTCTTGTTGTGCCCCCAGCATGACTCTATGACTTTTTATACTTTGTACTGTTGTGTTGGATGATTGGTTCGTTGCTTTATAATATAAAGCGGGGGGATCCTTTATCTTAAATTCCTATTGTGGCCAACCAGCCTTTGAGATATGGCGCAGTGGCGATGGCAGCAGGGCTTCCTTAGGGCTCTGCCATGCATGTATAGTTGGAATCATCGGTTGAGGTCTTACTCCCTCTGTTTCAAAATAGATTACTCAACTTTTTACTAACTTTAAATAGATGAGTGAACTTTTTACTAACTTTAGTATAAAGTTAGTATAAAGTTAAGTCATCTATTTCAGAACGAAGAGAGTAATACCTAAGCCTCCTCTGGTTCACATGATAGGGAAGTCATACGAATAAAAAAGTCATAGGAATGAGATGACATGTATATGAAATCCTATGAATAGGAATAGAAGAAAAGATGCCCTATGGTTCGCATCATAGGATTTTTTCCATTGAGTCTATAAGCTAATGTTTATATCCCTATAAAATGTGGAGGATAGGAAGAATTCCTCCATAGGAATAAGATTCTATTCCTACAAATCAAAGGGCTCTAAAGGAATTTTTTCTATACAAATCCTACCCTATGGATTCCTACAAAATTCCTACAAACCAAAGGAGGCCTGAACCTTTTGGGTCGATCATAAACTAAGTCTTACCAGTTTCATTGAATAAATGAAATTGGGGGTGGGGGCTCCTTAATTCTAAGAAAAGCATGTGCATACCAGGTAATTACTAGACTTCAGATACTAAAATGCCTGACTAGTGTAAGCCCAACAGAACGCACGTCGCTGGTCTTGTTCTGCAGCATAAGCAAACAATCTTCAGTTTTGCCACACTGGTTCATGCTCCTGGTAAATACTCCAATGCAATGCATTTTCCTGCTAATTTTCATGTAGATTGAAATGTACCATCCAATGCAATGCCATTTAAACATACTTATAGATCACATTTTATGTCATCGCATTTGATTGACGCGGCTGCTCTATCAAAAGGAAGTCAGATAGGTAGCACATCTTCTATTGTTCTTCACTATATTGCAGTCTTTTTTTTTTGGTATACTTCTTTAGCCGAATATTAAATATTCATATGTGATGTTTGTCTCCTCACTATCTTAGCACTGTTTTTACTCATAAATATTATGTTACATTCCAGGTAGTGAGAGGAGGGAGAAGAAGATTATGCTAATAGGTATGCTAATTTTTTCATCTTTTTATATGTAGTACAAATTTTGCAACCATGTACTCATGCACAAAGAGAAATTTAAACTACTGATGGTCTAGACATCATAAAGAATGCAATATAACTTTTGGTTTACAAAAGAAAATAAGATCTGCTCCAATCCCAGGTACTACATCAGCAGGTGCAACCTTTCTCTTTGCATGTCTTTATGTGCTCATATGGAATGGAAAAGGGATAAGACTATGGTGTCTCCTTTGAAAGAAGGCTAGCAGCAACACTAGGAAGAATTATGAGGCCATGATAGTATCATATGGATCCCTGGCTCAAAAAAGACACATGTACTCAGAGGTAATGAAGATAACCTCTTCTCGGTAAAGGTGGTTATGGTGTGGTTTTCAAAGGAAGACTACACGATGGTCGTCTGTTTGCTGTGAAATTCTTGCATCAATGCAAAGGAAATGGGGACGAATTTGTGAATGAGGTTATGAGCATTGGCAGGACCTCTCATGTTAATGTTGTTAGCTCATTTGGATTTTGTTTGGAGGGATCAAAACAAGCTCTTATATATGAGTACATGCCCAATGGTTCCTTGGATACATACATTTACTCAGAGAACCCAAAGAAAATTTAGGATGGGAGAGGCTCTATGCAAGAGCAATTGGATTGCTCATGGCCTCGAATACTTGCACCATAGTTGTAATACACGTATCGTCCATTTCGATATTAAGCCCCAAAATATCCTTCTAGACAAGGATTTCAGCCCAAAGATTGCTGATTTTGGTTTAGCTAAACTGTGTCATACAAAGGAGGGCAAGTTTTCAGTGACTGGAGCTAGAGGAACAATTGGATTCATCGCCCCAGAAGTTCACTCCCAAACCTTTGGATTGGTTTCAACAAAGTCGGATGTTTATAGTTATGGAATGATGCTGCTGGAGATGGTTGGAAGGAGGAGAAATGTAAGATCAATTGTTGCAAAATCCAGTGAAAAGTATTTCCCTGATTGGATTTATGACCACTTTGCGCAAGATGGTGGATTAGAAGCATGTGAAATCACCAATGAAATTGAGGAGATTGCAATAAAGATGATCTTAATTGGCTTGTGGTGTATACAAGTAATACCCTTGTATCGCCCTACTATAACAAAAGTTCTAGAAATGTTTGAGAGAAGCTTAAATGATTTGGATATGCCGCCGTAGCAGAACTTCTAACTGCTGTAAGATATTTTCTACCATATTTTTGGTCATTTGTTTCATTATTTTGCAACAACCTGACCTAAGCAATTATCTTTGATTCCAATGAAAGTTCAGCTCACAATATGGATGTACAAAGTGGAAGTTCAACCAGATATGAGGACACGAGCCTCGTGAATTCACGAACCCTACAACGATCACCAACTCTTTGAGCAGATAAGCCCTGTGAATCCAAAAATCCTACTTTGACTACCAACACTTTGAGAAGGTGGCTTGTAGTAGAGTACATTCAGAATTTGAACTAGCACAAACGAAATTCGGCTTAGTAGTAGAACATATTGCATGCAATAATGCTACACTTACGGACTGTGCATACGGAATAATCTACGCACAGAGGTGGAACCAGCTTTTTGGTGCTCGGTTTGTTTGCTTTGCGTGAACTCCGGCTCGCTCGTTCTATTGTTCTGCCATATCAGCTTATAGGCACCCTTACCGTAACACCTGTCCGTAATTGTATCATTATTGTGTTCCATGTATTTATGACCTAGAGTCAATAGCATCTGCATGCCAGCGTCCTACCGACCACGGAAGGAATAAAAATTGGTCTGACGAGTTTTGTGTTCCAAGTTCCAACTGCTAGAATGCATTGCATCTTATGCCAGAGGCAGACAGCTACCAAGACCTTGCTGACTGCAAATTTCCCCCAAAACTCAATAAATGCAATCTAGGTAGCAAGCGAAATTTCAGAATTTGCAACAATTGTAGGTGTATATACATCTAAATAAACTCAATAAATGCGATCTAAGCATTGGATCTAGGCTGTAACCATCCCCTAAAATCTGAGAATCCATATGAACATTGTGACGCATTAGTAGCAAACAAATTAATCGCGTACACGGGAGGAGGATGGATCATACTTACTTGCTCCTCTCGGTAAGGATTTCACTAATAGAACCAATCAATTAATCATATTACTCAGTAAGCGAGGATAAGATCGGGCGGCGTTACAGTTCCTTCTTCCTGCTAGAAATATAACATGACTTTATATTAAGAAGTAAAAATATTAGCAGAGATCGCTTTAGTTGAATGACATTCAGAAATTATTTTCAGAGGACAAAACTGTTTCATATAATTCAAATATTTGTTGGTATGGTTTGGGGAGATTTAAGGTAGCAGCTGTCTGTTAGTGGTAAGGTCACTCATCAGATTGTTTTCTCTCATCAAACTAATTTATGGCTTGATAACAGCATCTTCAATGGGCAACTCCTGTAAGCTAGTTCTAACAATCAGCATCTTCTTTCTGACCCCTTCTCTTTGTTTTCAAGTGTTGACCTAATTAATTATCCATGGTAATAGCTCAACCACGACTGAGTAACTGTATACTGGCATTCATGATTGATAAAGCATTACTTTTAACAATTTAGCATGCAAGAAAATAGAAATACCAATTCTTAAAAGCAAAATGCTGAAAGAAATATAGAACAGTAACGTACAATGGCACTGCTCTGCAAGCACAGATAGTCCCTCTTTAGTCCACTGTCGGCAGTGATATGGCATCGCCCTCAAATGTCTAAGACTCGTCCGGTAGGTTTCACTGAACTGTTGTTTTTCTTTTCTGAAAAATCATTTCTCAAGCAGTCAATTCCGTCAGACTCTACTTTCCCTACCTCCTCCACAGTATCTGTCTCCGTTTGTATTACAAAGCAACAAAAAGAAAAAACAGCACATGCAGGCCCGAAAGAAAAAAAGAGAAAGTACAAAAGAAACAAATGCCAACAATGGCGGATCAACAAAAATGAAGAAGCCTCGTGACCGCTGCGCCCACCGAGGATCTTCCACCAAGCTCCTGGACTCCGAAGCGCCGGTGCCAATCAACAACACCCAGAAGGGACACGACGATGACGACGCTGCTGCCAAGGGTTTCCCCTGGTATGTGGCGAGGAGACAGGCAGGATAGCCCCCGACGCCCTTCAGGAAGGTCCGGCGGCACCCACAGGCGCCACCGCGTCGGTGTCGGCTAGAACGGCAAGGATTTTTCCCGATCCAACCATCACCTCGAGCGTTCCGGAGCATGCCACCAAACAGACCACACCCTGCGCCAACACGGTCTTGAAGCTTCCCACGCCTTCTCACCACGGCACCGCGAAGGGGGCCTGCACAACAAATAAGAGGAGCCGGGTCTAGGGACAGCAACAACGTCGGCACGCAGGAGGGCCCAACCTCCACCGTCTATGACCGTAACCGACCGGACGTGACATTAGGAGAATACTAGGCCCGGCCGGACCCTCAGGTGCCCGCAAAGCTCCCGTCGTCGTGCTGCAGAAGGCATGCCTTCGGTGCCGCTATCCCCTGTCCGAGCTGCTCCAACTCCTCCTCGCCATGCAGAAGACGTTGAAGCCATGCTAGTAGCCGGGCCGCTAGGACACAGATGGGGCCCACAGGGGCCAGATCTGGGCCCGGGACGTGCCGCCGGCCACCCCACACCACCACGCCGCCAAGGAGTAGCACCACTGCCATCTCACCGGGCCGCTGCCAGGCCGAGCATCACCACCGCGGTCCCCTGCCCCGGGAAGGGGAAACAAACGCGCGGGGACAGGAGGTCCCACCGCCGCCGACACCACCTGGTCCAGCGCCTGGGGCGTCCGCCCGAGGCGGCGGGGGGAAAGGGAGGAGGAGACCGGCCGAGAGGGAGGGACGCGCGCCACCCCGGCCACCTCCTGGGGAGGCGGTGCAAGGGCGGAAACTGGGAGGGAGGGGGTGAGAGGTGGGTGGGGCCGGACGCACGCGACTGGCGGCCGGTGGCGGCGGGAGGGTGCGCACTAGGGCGGCCGGCAGCGGTGGGAGGTGGTCAGGGGCCTGGCGAATGGGGGATCGTCCATACTAGCATTGAGCTCCGATGTCTATCACCTAGAGCTCCGATGTCCCAACTAGCATTGCCGCTCTCCATCTTCTGGTGTGAACGAGCACACGAACGCAGTGCGTGCGTTCTTCCACGTCGCTATGCATCTTCGGTTGTGACGAGCCTTCCACTCCGTCCTAGCCACATGCATGCTCCGTGCTGCTGCACCACGCGACAACGCTGGACGGCGACCTAAGTGGCGGCCGGCGTGCGGGAACGTCAGTACATACGCCACTGCTATCTTGAGTACCGGTTCTGGTTCGGCGGCCTAGAGCCATTGTACTTCGTGGAGACGTACGGGGAACGTTCTCACCCACGAGAACTGTGGAAGTATACATGCATCTGCCCGGCTGCTCACGGCACTGAGGCTAAGACTATTCAAGATCATTCCATTATATCACGTATAACTATCCGTTCCTTCAGGTCCCCGTCCCTCCCCTGTGCGGCGGCGCCGCCCCACACCGGGAGCCCCCGCCCTCCTCCTACAGCCTCGCTCCTCCTCCGCTCTCCTCCGCCGCCGTCGCCCGGTGCGTCACAGGGCAAAGCCCTTGTGGCGTGGCGGTGGCGGCGGTTTCTCCTCGAATCTTGATCTGGTTGGAAGGCGGCGCTCCTCTCCAGCCAGATCGGCGGCGGTGGCGCAGATTGGCGGCGACATGGAAGTGGTACGGCGGCGGCGGGGGAGGACGGCACCAGCAACGGCGGATCTGGCTTTGACTCATGTCGGGCTAATTCGTTGTGCTACCGATCACAATCGCCGTCGGTGGGGCATTGCTCCTGGACTTGATCTGCAACACGAGGATGTCTGGGGCGCCGGCCCTAGGCTTGGTGGTGGTGGCCTTCTTCTTCGTCGGAGTTGGTCGGCCGGCTGGTTGTGCTCGCATGGTCATGCATTGACCAGCGGGTTGGCCGGTCGGCGGCGGCGAAACTTGGCCGGTGGCAGCGGCAAAGTTCTGTCTGGATCCCGGGGCGGCCGCCCTGGACGGTGGATGCCGGTGAAGCTCGGGCTTCCCGCGGCGGCATGGCGTGGTGCAGTCCCTATCCAAGGCGGATCTGTGACGGCGATCTGCTATGGATTAGTTCGGATCAGAGACGGTGACGAGCACGCGGGATCCTTCTCTGTGGCTCTCGCGGCTTGGGGAGGCGGGGTCGGAGCCCTCCTCCTCGGCTAAAGTGGTGGCACACTCAGGCAGTGGCGGGTGCGCCAGGGATCCCACGGTGGCACTGTTGCTGCAGTTGGTCACCGGATCTAGGCGGCTGGATCTGGAGCTCTAAAGGTGGTCGAGACGGTGCATAGGTTGTTGGGTGGATTTCTTGGGACGGAGCCGGGTGAAAATCTGATCTTCGATCGATGGCCGGATGCCCTCATAATCGTTTCCTTCATGAAGGCACCATCGAGGTGAAGCTCCCAACTCCACTCAGATGTTGGCGGCAATCATGTGTCGTAACCCCCTTGGGGACAGCATTCTTGGAGGTGCACTCGGCTTCACGGGACCAACGGTCGGCTTCTTTGGTAGAGCGGTGCTTCATCCATACATTGATGGCGACGGATCTGGACGGCGTGGCGCAGTGCAGATTCGAAGTTCGATGTGGGAGGATGGACTCGCGCAGGAGGACGACACGGTCTGGCGTCGTGGTGGCGTTGATGGCTGAGAGACCTGGCACGGTAGATGCAACAGTACAACTCTGAAGATGGACTCGTGGCAGGTGGCTGCGACGGCCCCATACCCGGCAGGCGTCCTGGTTGAGGAGTGCGCCGGACTGGTAGGTGCCCCATACCAGGCAGGCGTCCTGGTTGGGACCTCAGGTCTTAAATGTTTAGGTTTGGATGCGATGTCTGTTTGATATTAGGCCCAGACTATTAGTGCCCCTTCATCAATTGGATAGGTGCAGCGACAGTTGTTGCTTAGACGGTGGCTTCAGTCTTACTGTTGTATGTCTTTCTAAGGTCTTGTGAGAATAACTAATAAAGTGACCGCATGCATCGCCGAAATGCAGAGGCCGGGGGTCATCCTCCTTTTCTAAAAAAAAATTATATCGACATACTTTTGTTTCATGTCTTCACATGCCCTGTCAATTGGTATAGATGGCGTACGGCGACTTCCAGAGGACTCCGTTGCTCCATATGCCATTCATTCTTATCCACGTTATCCTCTCTCGTGTCTCCCCACAACCAATGCATGATCGATTACCTATCCAGTTTGTTCCCCTTCTGTTTGTTGCTCACACAAATTTCAAGGCTCATCGTCCGATGGCTATATATGGCCGGCTGGTTCTTTGTCTTCGTCTGGGTGCCGTGAGAGTATTTTTTAGATATATAAATCTATTTATATATCTCATTTGGAATTGAAATTATAGAGCTACAAACTAAGAACCAAGAGATGAAGACTAAGCCAAAATTAGACATATAAATAGATAATTAGAACATAAAATGAAAGCTGTGAACATAGTCATCAAGAGACGCTATTTCAGACACTATCTATAGCTGGATTTATCATGTTTGTGTTTCTATGTGTAGATTCAATTTGATTCCAAGAGTTTGTGGGAATACAGAAACATATTTTATTTTCTCGTTTATTTAATTCAAAGTAATTTACAACCTTTTAGAGATGCTATTGGATATCCTCTCGGTGGCATGCATATCCTCTAAGTCAACCTTCTGAATTTATTCAGAAGTAATTCGTCGAGATCGTGCACCCTTTCCTTATCCACGCACTGTTGGCACTCACAACGCCTGCTCAACCAATCTGCTGAATAATCAACCAGTAAGTCTTTCGCCTTCCATCTTAATACCTCCCTGTATATTTCATCGTCAAGATCTCATACCGTTTTCCACTGTCTCCGCTGTCGGACTTCTCTCCTCCCCACCCTGCTCGCTGCTGCAGCAACAAAGTTCAAGGTTTTACCACTTTTACGTACCGAGGGCTCTGGCCAGCTGGTTCTATTGTTCACTCGTTCTATTGTTCTGCCACATCAGCCTGTAGGCACCCTCTCCATAACACCTATCGGTAAGTGTAGTATTATTGTATTTCAGGTATTCATGACCTAGAGTCAATAGCATCCGCATGCCAGCGTCCTACCGACCACGAAAGGAATAAAAATCTGTCTGACGAGTTTTGTGTTCCAAGTTCCAACTGATAGAAGGCATCGGATCTTATGCCAAAGGCAAACAGCTACCAAGACTTTGTTCAGTGCAAATTTCCCCGAAGCTCAACGAACACAATCTAGGTAGCAAGCAGAATGCCAGAATTTGCAACAATTGTAGGTGTATTTACATCCCCTATCCATCTAACCATAGTGACGCATAGTTGCCGATTAGTAGCAAGCAAATTAATCGTGTACTCTCCCTCCGGTGGCGAGCCGCGGCCCTTCTCGGCCTCTCAGGCAACACGGCCACCGCCGATGCCGAGCGGGTCCGTGGGGTTGGACCAGACTAGCGATCGGGCGGCGGGAGACGCCACGGCGAGAGTCTAGTCTCTTCTGTACTGGGATCATCGATCAGGACAAGAGCCACACGTTGTAGCTGCGCCGGCAAGTGGATGGGGCGGGGAATCGGGGGCACTACAAGACAGCCAGCGACGGTGCGACCCCAATCTCCCGCACTGATCAACTTTAGGCGATATGCCTTCTAGTTGCCCAAGTCTATGCAGGCCCAAACAAAGAAGGAAGAGAGGCTTCTTTATCCCAGAGTGGCGGTCCGCGTGCGACCTTCGCAGCCCATTTGTTTGTTTTCCTGTTCGATCGATTGTGATGAAGATGCTGAAATTCAATTAAGGTACTCCATACAAAGACCACTACCGCCTCCCTAGGTTGCGACAAGTGGCTTGTCGCACTGCATGTGTGTCACTTGTGGCAACCCGAGAGTTTTCTTTTATAGATCTGTTTATTCAAAATGTTTTATATCATAAACCGTGCGTCGAAATCTCGAATTGTTTTCATCCTTTGATTCCTCGCATCGGGATCTTCAAACTAGATCCCATGTTGATAGATTTTGACAAACATTTCTTTTACGAAAAAATCAGACAAAAAAAAACCGGGACCATTTTTTCCTTCCCCCAAAGCCATTCCCAAGAGGCACGGCCGTGCCTCTCACGAAAGAAAAAAAAAGGTTTCTTTCGTTTTTGAGAGGGACGGCGTGCCTCTCACAGAAGCAAAACCATACCTCTTGCGGAAGCAAAACCGTGTCTTTCATGAAATAAAAGTGTTCTTTTTCGTTTCCGAGAAGCATGACTGTGCCTCTCGCGGAAGCGAAATCATGCCTCTCGTGGAAACAAAATCGTCCCTCTCACGGAAGAAAAAAAAAAGAAATCATGTGTAAGCAAAACTATGCCTCTCACGGAAGGGAGAAAAAAGAAACACGTTTTTATTTATTTATGTGTGGCACGGCCGTGCCTGTCGCGGAAGCAAAACCTGCCTTTTACAGAAGGAAAAGAAGAAGAAAACGCGTTTTTTCACGTAATTTTTTTAATTTTTTTTCATCGAAAAGCTAAAAAAGACCGGTAAAAAACCGAAAATCCGAAAAAAAACATGTAAAAAGCCGAAAACGCATGCGAAAACGTAAAAACAAATCTGACTGAAATACTCAGAGCCCAACACGTGACGACGGTGGCGTACTCTAAGCCCACCGCAAGTGATCGTTGGGAGGCTCCCGAAAAAGCTCTACTCAAATAGTTGTTCTCCGAAAATATGCGCTCACCCCGTTGCCACTCCAAAGTCCCAATTCTCCGATGCCATCCTATGTATGCAGAGGTCGGGTGTGTGCTCATTGTGTTTATATCCAATTGATGCTTCATTGTGAGTTAATGAATTCCATCCTTTGCCGAAAAATGACCTAACCTCTCTCTTGATGTTTTCAAATACAATCATATGCAAAGATGAAAAATTGCAAAAACCGTAGCATTTCTCTCTTTCTAAATCTCCCAAAACACAAGCATAAGAAGTGAAGCAAAGGCCTTGTTTGGTCGCATATTGGCGTCGTCCGTTTCAGCCCACCAAGTGTGGACGTCGTCGAAAGTTGCCAATTGCTTGGGTCGGGGTCCTCTCTTCAGCAAATCATTCAGCAAATCATTTTTGTGTACTGGCATTGCAAAAGAAGGTGAGTTGCCGCCTTCGGGTGACATTTGCCAGAGGCAGACAACTATCGTGGAAATGAAGCAAAAGAACGTCGAAGGAAAAGAAGGTGAGTTGTTGTGCCGATTGACCTCAAACTTGGCGGCCTTGATATCTTACACCTCGACAAATTGGTTTCGATGAATTTTGTCTCTAGGTGACAATGGAAAATAATTTGAGTTTTGTGTTCCAAGTCCCAATGGCTAAGAGGCATTGGTTCTTACTACCTCCGTCCTGGTTTATTGGTCCCTTTAGTATTTTGTGCCAAATTTTAACCATAGATTTAACTAAGAAAATAATAATGCATGTTACAAAAAATTACATCGTTGGATTCGTCTGAACATAGTTTTCAGTGATATTATTTTTGATTACATGCATTAACATTTTATTAGTTAATCTAAGGTCAAATTTTACCGTAAAATATGAAGGGGACCAATAAACCAGGACGGAGGTAGTATGACAGAGGCGCAGGCAGACAACTACCAAGACCTTCAAGCCTAGACATTTCCACCAAAACTCAATAAAGCAACTTTGGCCCTTATTAAGTGCCCTAAATTTTAGGGTAGTGAGTCTTCACTTCCGATTTTTTTAATTAATAGTAAGGGTGTGTTTGTTTGCAAAGTATTTTTGCAGTTTTCAGGAAATACCGTGGTTTCTGAAAAAACATTGGTATATTACATACTTTGAGGTGTTTGGATGAAACAAAATCTGAAGTTTCATAAACTGTAGTGTGCCAAAAACTGTGGTTTTTTTACAATATCTGAAAAAGTGGTCCGGACCTCTTTTTTGTAAACAGAAGAGATGGAAGTCATTGAAGATAGCGCACTTGACACTCCTCTCTACATTGAGATAAGATCAAATGCATGCCATCGCTACTATTTTGCCTCTTTCCATTATCTTGTTAGCGAATCTTGTTCTCTCTCGTAACTGAGTTAAGATTACCTTCTGTTAATTGGTGTCCCGACTCCTCCTTCTGGTGATTGCAAGTTGCAACACTGCCGGGCGGCATATAGATTTGAGATGGCACCGGTGGATGGGAATACGGCACTAATTATTTTGTAGTGATTTTGCACACTTTTATGACTCATTGGTTGCCGATTACTTTCAAGCGAGTAGTGCACGTCTCAAGCAAAGATTGATCATGGAGTAGACTGATTCGTTGGTACGCAATAGGCTAGCTAGCTAGCAGCCGATTGATTATAAGCGATGCACATACACGGACAAAGAGTTTTGCCATGGCTGGGTTGCACTCGTACGTTAGGTGATGTGCACACAGAAGTGATAAGTGAATCTGCTATAGAGATGCAGACGTGCTGACCTTCTGCATGACGGCTGTTAGCAGACGTTAATTAGTCCAAACATGTGTAGCTCCTTTTAGTTAGCTGAGTTATTTTCATCTGTCATCCAGCCTCACAATCCGGTCAAAATTATAGTATAAGAACACCAGCCAAACACCTGGTAGTTTTACTAAAACTAAGAAAAATCATGGTCTAAAGAAACCGCGGTATTCCTTACCCACACATGGAAATACCGTGGTTTTCAATTACCATAGTTTTCTAAAAAAATTGTTGCCAACCTAGCACGAAACTGGTAAAGGGCCGGTGAAAATTGTAAAAATAGAAAGGACACCAGGAATAACAGCGTCCAGGATGGACTCTATTGCTAACTGCGACCAGGTCTGGACGCTAGTAAGGATGGCGTCCAGTCACGCCCTTCGACTGATGCTCTGATTAGGCCAACCGAGTCGTTTCCTCTGATGGCTAGATGTTTCATGACCTATAAACCCTAATACGCTTGCAGCTGTCGCTTCTTACCTCGTTGGGTGGTAAGCAAGCTCTATCATGGAAATCACCAATCATCACAGGAGCAACATCGTCTCACTGGCCGCTTGTCATTAGGATCATTCGCTCATCATTAGAATCATCCACTCGACCTATGATTGTAGCATGTGAGTTGTTCCACGGCCTCACTGAATCTTCTTTGTTTGGTCTTCGGTACAATTTATTCAATGGTTACAAGCGTACATTGTACCTTGTATAGGTGACTGGGTTGTTGCTCTTGGAAAATACAATTGGTAATTGGCTACTTTATGAGAACTGATAAGTCAATCTTGAGTCGGAGGTTGCGGTTTTGCCTCTACGTGTCGGTGCACCACTGTCAGTACTTCTCGAAGCATGGTGTGCCAGTGCTGTAGCCCAACGTGAACCTGCCGCACGGGTGGCACCTCAACCCTGATAGGTTTCCGGTGCCGGCCATGACGGACTCAGGTCGCACGCAGCTGACGAAGATCCACCACTGTCATCCTATATTCCTCTCCGCCGCGGCCCAATGTATACAGTGGATTTGCCGAAATGGGACGCGTGGTTCGCCACCGAGCATGACCAGCGTTGTCGATCGTGCTTCAAGGGTGCACCCCGTGCACCGTGTGCGATAACCGCTCCACCATCACCTCCGGTCATGGTGAAGGAGGAGGATTACGAGGCCGAAGAGGCCTACATTCCGGCTCTCGAGGAGGCCACATGGAAGGCCATCGAGGAGTCCTTGCGTGAGAAGCTCGGCAGGTGGTCTGGCCTTGCACCGGCGCTGGCCGAATCGGCAGTGAAGTTGAGGCCAACGTGCCCCCACCGCCACCAGCACGGCCCGCGCCCGAGCCTGTGGAGGAGCAATGGCCGCTGCTTAGGTGTGATCGTGGACGAGAACGTTGCCGTCTTATATCGTGCATGCCCCATGTGGGTGGCCGTGATCATCGAGGAGGCCGAGCGGCAGGCCTCAGAGCGCGCGATGGAGGCAGAGAAGCAGGCGAAGCAGCAGCTGGTGGCGCTACAAGCGGTGACGCTACCAGCCTTCCAACAGGTGTTCCCATGGATGAAGACGCCGGTCTACGTCGACCTGACCAAGGAGGGGGAGGAAGACAACGACCACCCCTAGATGTTCCGTCCGCCATTGACTGTTTTTCTAATCTTTTCACTTAATACTTTTTAGTTTTAACTAATTCAAATTGGACTTTTGCTGGCTGTTTTATTTTTTAAAATTTTCGTAATCCAGTACAAATGTGAAATGCGTCCATTCGTGTTGCTCGCACCTTCAGACCTGCGGATAAAACGGACATTGACGTCCGCCTAACCGATCCAAACGAACAAAAAAACAAACATAAGGTCGGTCTGGGTCACCACGTCGGAGTTGACTTTAGGTCGTCGGAGTTGCGCTTAGGCCGGACGGAGGCGAGGAGTTTTTGGGCCAAGTTGAACTAAACACAGTACGCTGTTTTTTTAGAGGTGTACGCTGCTAAGAATAGCGTCCAGGTGTGGACTTGGTTTGCAATAGCGACCAGGCCTGGAAGCTACTAATCATGGCGTCCTTCCTATTTTTCAAAATTCCAACCTGTCATTACTAGTTTCGGAATTACAACATTATTATTTATTATTAATAAATAAAACGGTCTTCTCTTCGTGGGTCACGATGACAAACCGCAGGCTGCAGCGGCGCCGGCATGGCGGGGGGTGTGCCGCGGGAATGAGGTGCATTACTGGTTGGCCAGCGGTGGCGTAACGCCAATCCACGCCGATCAACTTCAGTAGGCTTTGGCTGGAGGCCTCGCCAAGCCCCGAGTACCTCCTCGCAAGCCCATACTGATTTTGTAGACTACCGAACGAACCAAATCAGAGCTCCAAAATGCTCATCTACGTCCCTTTATCACGTAAAACTATGTTCTTAGCTTCCTCAACCAATATCCCCCTGAATTTCACCTGGTGGGTCTGGGCTTTTTTTTCTTCCAACCAAATCAGTCCACCTAATTCTCTTCGTAAGTTACATCCACTAGTAGAAAACAGGGCTATCGTTCGGCCCTGGCCAGCCCATTAGTCCCAGTTCCTCACGAACCGGGACCCATGGGGGGGATTAGTCCCAGTTCATGAGCCCAGAGGGCCGGCCGGGCCTCGAGTGCATTGGTCCCGGTTTGTCTGGATCCATTTGTCCCGATTTTAGGCACGAAGAGGGACCAACGGGTCGCGCTCCTGGCCACAGCCATTGGTACTGGTTCATGCCTTGAACCGGTGTAGAAGGGGTGGCTTTAGTCCCGGTTCGTGCCACGAACCGGGACAAATAATTTGCCCATATATACCCATCGCCACGGCAGAGCACTCCACAGTGCTTTGTTTTTTCAAGCCGGCGAGGGGAGGGCATTTGGGTGCTCTAGTTCACCTCCTATGCACATGAGGTGTTCGATGAAATGCCCGAGCCACACTAGTTAATCTTTCTCCTCTCGAAACTCGACCTCCGAGCTCCATTTTCCCCGAGATTTGTCTAGGTTTAGCCGTCCGTCACGTCCCGTCCCCGTCTTCACCGCCGTCGATCGCTCGCGCCGACCTCGTCGCCGGCACCACCGTGGTGAGCCTCTTGTTCTTATCTTCTTTCTGAAAGAAAAAAATATTCTTACTTCAGATAAATACTTGTCTAATTTTCTTACTTTTATTATTCCTTGTTATTATATAGTGCGATGGTTTTGGTATCCGCCCCCGTCGGCCCTCGTCCTGTCTATGATTCAGATGTGGTATATATTATATTTTCATAACTATTTGGTTCATTTATTGTTTATGAAAATTATGCCGACCAACGTGACATAGATTGTATTTATCTAGGAGGTTGTTGAACCGGAAATTCAAACCGACCCTATTGTCGAGAGGTTAAATTTAGTTGAAGAATAAAATAATTACTTGAAGGAAAAAATAAGAAAAATTGAGGAGGAGAAGATGATATTAGAGTTGCATGTTGCGGATGTCGTTGATGATCACAAGATAAAAATGGATGCAATGCGGTTGAAGATTAAAAAGATTAGAAAATATGCCATTCATATCGAGGCTTGGTATCATTATGCAGTTGGATCAGTTATTACCTTGGTTGCGATTATGATCGCATTTGTTGTTGCATTGAAATATTTTACATAATTTCAATGTATAGTTAAATTAGATGCTCTGAATAGCTATATGTTGTTCAATGTGAACTATGTATGTACTTTGGTTTTAATGCGATTATGAACTGCTATGAATGATGATATGTGAGTGAAATGATGATACCATGCCAACTTGAAACCTTTTCAGAGTTCATTTCAAATATTTTTCAATTTCATGGTCTTATAGCTCAAAATAATCAGTAAATACATGAAAAATAACAAATGTAGTCATAAAGGGTTGTAAATTGATGATATGGCTTTGAATGGTGCATTTTGAACACAGAAAAACTATGGAGTTAAAATAAGTTCAAAAAAAATGAAATTCCTTTGTAACAGACAAGTTTCCGTATGAAACCCTGATACTTCAAAAGGGATTGTCCTTTTTGTACACGAAGTGCATCCAGTTTTTGCCGTAACCCTCTCTACTTTCTCGCACATGCTATGTGGGTGAAATGATGATACCATGCCAACTTGGAACCTTTTCACGGTTCATTTCAAATGCTTTTCAATTTCATGGTCTTATAGCTCAAAATAATCAGTAAATGCATGAAAAATAACAAATGAAGTCAGAAAAGATTGTAAATTGATAATGAGGCTTTGAATGGTACATTTTGAACATAGAAAAACTATGGATTTCAAATAAGTTCAAAAAATGAAATCTGTTTGTAACAGACGAGTTTTCGTATAAACCCCGATACTTCGAAAAAGATTGTCCGTTTTTGTACACGAAGTGCATCCAGTTTTTGCCGTAACCATCTCTACTTTCTCGCACATGCTATGTGGGTGAAATGATGATACCATGCCAACTTGGAACCTTTTCGGAGTTTATTTCAAATATTTTTCAATCTCATGGTCTTATAGCTCAAAATAATCAATAAATGCATGAAAAATAACAAATGAAGTCAGAAATGGTTGTAAATTGATGATGTGGCTTTGAATGGTGCATTTTCAACACAGAAAAACTATGGAGTTCAAATAAGTTCAAAAAATGAAATCCCTTTGTAATAGACGAGTTTCCGTATGAAACCCTGATACTTTGAAAGAGATTGTTCGTTTTGTACACGAAGTGCATCCAGTTTTTGCCGTAACCCTCTCTACTTTCTCGCACATGCTATGTGGGTGAAATGATGATACCATACCAACTTGGAACCTTTTCAGAGTTCATATCAAATATTTTTCAATTTCATGGTCCTATAGCTCAAAATAATCAATAAATTCATGAAAAAAAAGAAATGAAGTCAGAAAGGGTTGTAAATTGATGATCTGGCTTTGAATGGTGCATTTTGAACACAGAAAAACTATGGGGTTCAAATAAGTTCAAAAAAACGAAATCCCTTTGTAACAGACGAGTTTCCGTATGAAACCCTGATACTTTGAAAGAGATTGTCTGTTTTGTACACGAAGTGCATCCAGTTTTTGCCGTAACCCTCTGTACTTTCTCGCACATGCTATATGGGTGAAATGATGATACCATGCCAACTTGGAACCTTTTCAGATTTCATTTCAAATGCTTTTCAATTTCATGGTCGTATAGCTCAAAATATTCAGTAAATGCATGAAAAATAACAAATGAAGGCAGAAATGGTTGTAAATTGATGATGTGGCTTTGAATGGTGCATTTTGAACACAGAAAAACTATGTTACTCAAACAAGTTCAAAAAAATAAAATCCCTTTGTAACAGATGAGTTTCCGTATGAAACCCTGATACTTCGAAAAAGATTGTCTGTTTTGTACACGAAGTGCACCCGTTTTTGCCGTAACCCTCTCTACTTTATCGCACATGCTATGTGGGTGAAATGATGATACCATGCCAACTTGGAACCTT
This sequence comes from Triticum dicoccoides, assembly GCF_002162155.2. Taxonomy (NCBI): domain Eukaryota; kingdom Viridiplantae; phylum Streptophyta; class Magnoliopsida; order Poales; family Poaceae; genus Triticum; species Triticum dicoccoides. Next base: position 38,066,225 of record NC_041385.1, on the reverse strand, counting down.
TTCAGAGTTCATTTCAAATGCTTTTCAAATTCATGGTCTTATAGCTCAAAATAATCAGTAAATGCATGAAAAATAACAAATGAAGTCAGAAATGGTTGTAAATTGATGATGTGGCTTTGAATGGTGCATTTTGAACACAGAAAAACTATGTTGTTCAAACAAGTTCAAAAAAATGAAATCCCTTTGTAACAGATGAGTTTCCGTATGAAACCCTGATACTTCGAAAAAGATTGTCTGTTTTGTAAACGAAGTGCACCCGTTTTTGCCGTAACCCTCTCTACTTTATCGCACATGCTATGTGGGTGAAATGATGATACCATGCCAACTTGGAACCTTTTCAGAGTTCATTTCAATTGCTTTTCAATTTCATGGTCTTATAGCTCAAAATAATCAATAAATGCATGAAAAATAACAAATGGAGTCAGAAATGGCTATAAATTGATGATGTGGGTTTGAATGGTGCATTTTGAACACAGAAAAACTATAGAGTTCAAATAAGTTCAAAAAAATGAAATCCCTTTGTAACAGACGAGTTTCCGTATGAAACCCTGATACTTCGAAAGAGATTGTCCGTTTTGTACATGAAGTGCATCCAGTTTTTGCCGTAACCCTCTCTACTTTCTCGCACATGCTATGTGGGTGAAATGATGATACCATGCCAACTTGGAACCTTTTCAGAGATTCATTTCAAATGGTTTTCAATTTCATGGTCTTATAACTCAAAATAATCAGTAAATGCATGAAAAATAACAAATGAAGTCAGAAATGGTTGTAAATTGATGATGTTGCTTTGAATGGTACATTTTGAACAGAGAAATACTACAATAGCAAAAAGAATTATCATAAAACAAAATAAATAAGTAATTTGAAACAAAATAATATAAACTATAATAAAATATATAAGCAAATTTTTCATAAAATAAAATAAAATAAAATACAATAAACTTTAATAACATAAATAAATTTATGAAACTAAAATTATCAAATTATTTTTTTCAAAATCAGTAAAAGCAAAAAGAATTTTCATAAATAACTTTTTTTGTTAGAAACTTTAATAGCAAAAAGATTTATCATGAAATAAAATAAATAAGTAATTATAAACAAAATAAAACAAAATAAAACAAAATAAAATAAAATAAAATAAAACAAAATAAATAAAGCAAAAAAGAAAACAAAAAAATAGGAAAAAATAAAAAAAATTGCCACCTACTGGGCCACCACGGCGTGAATACGACTAGAAACCCTATTGGGCCAGGATTCAGACCCGCAGATGGCCCAGCAGGCCCACAGGCAGAGACACCAGTTTAGGTCAGTAGGCCTGCAATAGTGAGGAGTTCAAATGGGAGGGCAGAGTTGCACTTATTAATAGGTGCGACCGCTCCTCAGCTAGCAAGGTGGGACTAAACATCCCACCGCACCGCGCAAGCGCAAGGCCTTTAGTCCCGGTTGGTGGCAACAAACGGGACTAAAGGGGTGCATTAGTACCGGTTGGTGGCACCAACCGGTATCAATGACCCGGTTGGTGCCACCAAGCGGGACTAAAGGCCTCTGCTTCCCGCCATTTGGGCTGCTGAAAAGAGGCCTTTGGTCCCGGTTGGTGGCACCAAACTGGGACTAATGCTCACCTTTGGTCCCGGTTCGTGGCACCAACCAGGACTAAAGACTTTGCTATATAAGTTCACACTTAGGAATTTTTCACTCTCATCTCGCAGTTAACGCCCTGACGACATCGACGCCGCTAGGCTGCCCCGCCGTCGCCGTAGCCCCCGCCATCACCGTCGCCGTCGCCCGCTCCCCTGCCCCGATGCCCGCCGCCCCGGCCCGCCCCCGTCGTCGCCGTCGCCATCGCCCCCTATCCCGAGCGTGCGCCCACTACCCCATCACCGTCCTCACCGCCGACCCCGCGCTCCTCCTCACCTTGGTCCGGCCGGCGCCCTCCCTATTGTTAATTTTTCATATATATGCTTGTTTTTTCATGTATATGCTTGTAATTACATATATATGATGATATATATGCATGTCATCATAATTGTTCTTTTCATGTATATGTTTTTTTTCATAGATGATCACATATATGATGTATGCATGGATGTGGATGAAATATGATATTTTTTTGTTCATAGAACATGATGTTTTTTTATTCATAGATTTTTTTGTTCATGAGAGAGGCGGGGACGTCGAGGGATCATAGATGTAATTTTTTTCAGAATTTTCTATCGTGCATAGACCGATTTTAGACCACGGGAGCACCCCCCCCCCATCGTTGCAAAAGTTGCTAAGTGATATTAAGAAGGAAGAAGAAGAAAAAGAAGGATAGGAAAAAAGAAAATAAGAAGAGGAAGAAAGAAGAAAAGGAGAGGAAGAAGAGGAGAAAAAAATAAGAAGAGGAAAAAGAAGAAAAAGAAGAGGAGAAGAAGAAAGGAATAGAGGAGAGGAAGAAAAAAATAGAAAATTTTCTATTTTTTTCTTCTTCTCCTCTATTCCTTTCTTCTTCTCCTTTTTTTTCTTCTTTTTTTTCTTCTTTTTTTTCTTCAATTGCTTCTCTTCTATTCCTTTCTTCTTCTCCTCTTTTTATTTCTTCTTTTGTCTTCTTATTTTTTATCGGGTATCTCATTGTCGATATACCCCCTCCCGATAACTTCAACACGAGGGGGGGGGGTCGATATACCCCCTCCCCGACAACATTATTTTCCCATGTATGTATGTCGTTGTTGTTGATATAACCCCCTCCC